>NC_092556.1:900000-1055000 GCF_037038585.1 Patagioenas fasciata
AGCCATCAAAGCTCCATTGGGATCTTCTGCACCTAACACTGGTTATGGGGGATATTGGGGGTCAGCACCCATGGGTGGGGGGTATATGACACCCATGGGTGTCCCTAAGGGGGAATAGGGGTGTCCCAAGGGACACAGAGGGCCCAGAGCTCCATGGGTCTGTTCTGCACCCAACACTGGTTATGGGGGATAGATGGGGTCAGCACCCATGGGTGGGGGGTATATGACACCCATGGGTGTCCCTAAGGGGTCTATGGGGTGTCCTAAGGGACACAGAGGGCCCAGAGCTCCATGGGTCTGTTCTGCACCCAACACTGGTTATGGGGGATAGATGGGGTCAGCACCCATGGGTGGGGGGTATATGACACCTATGGGTGTCCCTAAGGGGGGTTATAGGGGGTATAGGGTGAACCCATGGGACATGGAGTCACCAGAGCCATCAAAGCTCCATTGGGATCTTCTGCACCCAACACTGGTTATGGGGGATATTGGGGGTCAGCACCCATGGGTGGGGGGTATATGACACCTATGGGTGTCCCTAAGGGGGGTTATAGGGGGTATAGGGTGAACCCATGGGACATGGAGCCACCAGAGCCATCAAAGCTCCATTGGGATCTTCTGCACCCAACACTGGTTATGGGGGATATTGGGGGTCAGCACCCATGGGTGGGGGGTATATGACACCCATGGGTGTCCCTAAGGGGGAATAGGGGTGTCCCTGGGGGTACAAGGTGTCCCTAAGGGGTCTATGGGGTGACCCAAGGGACACAGAGGGCCCAGAGCTCCATTGGGCTACTCAGCACCCAACACTGGTTATGGGGGATATTGGGGGTCAGCACCCATGGGTGGGGGGTACACGGCACCCATGGGTGTCCCCAGGGGGGTACTGAGCACCCAGGGTGTCTCTCAGCCCATGTAGTGCCCCCCAGCACCCATGTGTGTCTCCCCAAGCCCTATGGGTGTCCCCAGCACCCATGGGTGCCCCCAGCACCTGCTGAGGTTGAACAGCGACCACCAGCTCTAGGACTTGAAGCTCTTGACGTTCTCAACCCTCAACCCATGAGGTTCCCCCAACTCATCACTCAACCCCCAACATCTCCCTAAACCCTGTGGTCTCCCCAAGCCCTATGGGTGTCCCCAGCACCCATGGGTGCCCCCCAGCACCTGTTGAGGTTGAGCAGCGACCACCAGCTCTAGGACTTGAAGCTCTTGATGTTCCTCAACCCATCTGATCACTCAACCCATGAGGTTCCCCCAACCCATGAGGTTCACCCAACCCATGAGATCTTCATAAGCCCTATGGGTGTCCCCAGCACCCATGGGTGCCCCCCCAGCACCTGTTGAAGTTGAGAAGCGACCACCAGCTCTAGGACTTGAAGCTCTTGACGTTCTCAACCCATCTGATCACTCAACCCATGAGGTTTCCCCAACCCATGAGGTTCACCCAACCCATGAGATCTTCTCAAGCCCTATGGGTGTCCCCAGCACCCATGGGTGCCCCCAGCACCTGTTGAGGTTGAACAGCGACCACCAGCTCTAGGACTTGAAGCTCCTGATGTTCTCAACCCATCTGATCACTCAACCCATGAGGTTCCCCCAACCCATGAGGTTCCCCCAACCCAAAGTGTCCTCAACCCATGAGATCTCCCCAAGCCCTATGGGTGTCCCCAGCACCCATGGGTGCCCCCAGCACCTGTTGAGGTTGAACAGCGACCACCAGCTCTAGGACTTGAAGCTCCTGACGTTCTCAACCCATCTGATCACTCAACCCATGAGGTTCCCCCAACCCATGTGGTTCACCCAACCCATGAGGTTCACCCAACCCATGAGATCTCCCCAAGCCCTATGGGTGTCCCCAGCACCCATGGGTGCCCCTCAGCACCTGTTGAGGTTGAACAGCGACCACCAGCTCTAGGACTTGAAGCTCTTGATGTTCTCAACCCTCAACCCATGAGGTTCCCCCAACTCATCACTCAACCCCCAACATCTCCCTAAACCCTGTGGTCTCCCCAAGCCCTCTGGGTGTCCCCAGCACCCATGGGTGCCCCAGCACCTGCTGAGGTTGAGCAGCGACCACCAGCTCTAGGACTTGAAGCTCTTGATGTTCTCAACCCATCTGATCACTCAACCCATGAGATTCCCCCAACCCATGAGGTTCCCCCAACCCATGAGATCTCCCCAAGCCCTATGGGTGTCCCCAGCACCCATGGGTGCCCCCCAGCACCTGTCGAGGTTGAACAGCGACCACCAGCTCTAGGACTTGAAGCTCTTGATGTTCTCAACCCATCTGATCACTCAACCCATGAGATTCCCCCAACCCATGAGGTTCACCCAACCCATGAGATCTCCCCAAGCCCTATGGGTGTCCCCAGCACCCATGGGTGCCCCCAGCACCTGCTGAAGTTGAGCAGCGACCACCAGCTCTAGGACTTGAAGCTCCTGACGTTCTCAACCCATCTGATCACTCAACCCATGAGGTTCCCCCAACCCCAAGTGTCCCCAACCCCCAACATCTCCCTAAACCCTGTGGTCTCCCCAAGCCCTATGGGTGTCCCCAGCACCCATGGGTGCCCCCAGCACCTGTTGAGGTTGAACAGCGACCACCAGCTCTAGGACTTGAAGCTCTTGACGTTCTCAACCCACCTGATCACTCAACCCATGAGGTTCCCCCAACCCATGAGGTTCCCCCAACCCATGAGGTTCACCCAACCCATGAGATCTCCCCAAGCCCTATGGGTGTCCCCAGCACCCATGGGTGCCCCCAGCACCTGTTGAGGTTGAACAGCGACCACCAGCTCTAGGACTTGAAGCTCTTGACGTTCTCAACCCTCAACCCATGAGGTTCCCCCAACTCATCACTCAACCCCCAACATCTCCCTAAACCCTGTGGTCTCCCCAAGCCCTATGGGTGTCCCCAGCACCCATGGGTGCCCCCAGCACCTGCTGAAGTTGAGTAGCGACCACCAGCTCTAGGACTTGAAGCTCTTGACGTTCTCAACCCATCTGATCACTCAACCCATGAGGTTCCCCCAACCCAAAGTGTCCTCAACCCATGAGATCTCCCCAAGCCCTCTGGGTGTCCCCAGCACCCATGGGTGCCCCCAGCACCTGTTGAGGTTGAACAGCGACCACCAGCTCTAGGACTTGAAGCTCTTGACGTTCTCAACCCTCAACCCATGAGGTTCTCCCAACTCATCACTCAACCCCCAACATCTCCCTAAACCCTGTGGTCTCCCCAAGCCCTATGGGTGTCCCCAGCACCCATGGGTGCCCCCAGCACCTGTTGAGGTTGAGCAGCGACCACCAGCTCTAGGACTTGAAGCTCTTGATGTTCCTCAACCCATCTGATCACTCAACCCATGAGGTTCCCCCAACCCATGAGGTTCCCCCAACCCATGAGATCTCCCCAAGCCCTATGGGTGTCCCCAGCACCCATGGGTGCCCCCAGCACCTGCTGAGGTTGAGCAGCGACCACCAGCTCTAGGACTTGAAGCTCTTGATGTCCTCAACCCACCTGATCACTCAACCCATGAGGTTCCCCCAACCCATGAGGTTCCCCCAACCCATGAGATCTCCCCAAGCCCTATGGGTGTCCCCAGCACCCATGGGTGCCCCCAGCACCTGCTGAGGTTGAACAGCGACCACCAGCTCTAGGACTTGAAGCTCTTGACGTTCTCAACCCTCAACCCATGAGGTTCCCCCAACTCATCACTCAACCCCCAACATCTCCCTAAACCCTGTGGTCTCCCCAAGCCCTATGGGTGTCCCCAGCACCCATGGGTGCCCCCAGCACCTGTTGAGGTTGATCAGCGACCACCAGCTCTAGGACTTGAAGCTCTTGACGTTCTCAACCCATCTGATCACTCAACCCATGAGGTTCCCCCAACCCATGAGGTTCACCCAACCCATGAGATCTTCATAAGCCCTATGGGTGTCCCCAGCACCCATGGGTGCCCCCCCAGCACCTGTTGAAGTTGAGCAGCGACCACCAGCTCTAGGACTTGAAGCTCTTGATGTTCTCAACCCATCTGATCACTCAACCCATGAGGTTCCCCCAACCCATGAGGTTCCCCCAACCCATGAGATCTCCCCAAGCCCTGTGGGTGTCCCCAGCACCCATGGGTGCCCCCAGCACCTGCTGAAGTTGAGCAGCGACCACCAGCTCTAGGACTTGAAGCTCCTGACGTTCTCAACCCATCTGATCACTCAACCCATGAGGTTCCCCCAACCCCAAGTGTCCCCAACCCCCAACATCTCCCTAAACCCTGTGGTCTCCCCAAGCCCTATGGGTGTCCCCAGCACCCATGGGTGCCCCCCCAGCACCTGTTGAAGTTGAGCAGCGACTGCCAGCGCTGGGACTTGAAGTTCTTGATGTTCTGGGCCTCATCCAGGATGAGGTATTTCCAGTTCTTGCGCCGGAAGGCCTGGTGGTCCTGCAGCACCAGCTTGTAGGACGTGATGCACACGTGGAACGCGTTGGGTTTGGTCCAGCCCTGGGTGGGGGTCAGGGTGGGGGTCAGGGTGGGGGGGACCCCAAAGTGACCACATGGGAGGTGGGGGGATGCCCATGGGTGGGGGACACCCAGAGATTGACAGCCAAGAACGTTGGTGAGACCCATAAACCATATTGGGACCCCCAGTAGACACTTGGGTTGGGTCACCCATGGGTGGGGGTATCACCCATGGGTGGGGGGTGTGACACCCATGGGTGGGGGATGTGACACCCATGGGTGGGGGGATGTGACACCCATGGGTGGGGGTCAGTGACCCACAGAATGAGACCCAAGAACGTTGGTGAGACCCATAAACCACATTGGGACCACCAGTAGACACTTGGGTTGGGTCACCCATGGGTGGGGGTATCACCCATGAGTGGGGGATGTGACACCCATGGGTGGGGGGTGTGACACCCATGGGTGGGGGGATGTGACACCCATGGGTGGGGGTCAGTCACCCACAGAATGAGACCCAAGAACGTTGGTGAGACCCATAAACCACGTTGGGATCACCAGTAGACACTTGGGTTGGGTCACCCATGGGTGGGGGGTTGGTCACCTATGGGTGGGGGGTCGGTCACCTATGGGTGGGGGGTGGTCACGTATGGGTAGGGGGTGGTCACCCATGGGTGGGGGTGTCACCCACTCAACAACATCCAAGAACGTTGGTGAGACCCATAAACCACATTGGGACCCCCAGTAGACACTTGGGTTGGGTCACCCATGGGTGGGGGGTTGGTCACCTATGGGTGGCGGGTGGTCACCTATGGCTAGGGGGGGGTCACCTATGGGTGGGGGGTGGTCACCCATGGGTGGGGGGTGGTCACCCACTCAACAACATCCAAGAACGTTGGTGAGACCCATAAACCACATTGGGACCCCCAGTAGACACTTGGGTTGGGTCACCCATGGGTGGGGGGTTGGTCACCTATGGGTGGGGGGGGGTCACCTATGGCTAGGGGGGGGTCACCTATGGGTGGGGGGTGGTCACCCATGGGTGGGGGGTGGTCACCCACTCAACAACATCCAAGAACGTTGGTGAGACCCATAAACCACATTGGGACCCCCAGTAGACACTTGGGTTGGGTCACCCATGGGTGGGGGTATCACCCATGGGTGGGGGATGTGACACCCATGGGTGGGCGATGTGACACCCATGGGTGGGTGGATGTGACACCCATGGGTGGGGGTTGATTCCCACCCATAGAACACCATCCAAGACCCATACAACCCATTGGGAACCACTTGGGTTGGTTCACCCTTGGTCGGGGCTGTCACCCATGGGTGAAGGGATGTGACACCCATGGGTGGCGGGGGTGGCACCCATGGGTGGGACCCACCTGGCGCTTGAGCCGCCGCTCCTTCTGCGCCCCATAGTAGGTGAGGATCTTGAAGCTGGGGCACCAGCGCTTGAGCTCCATCTCCCAGTTGAGCATCACGCTGGTGGGGACGATGATGAGGTGGGGGCCCCAGCTGCCTGCGGGACGGGGGGCGTCAGCAGGGCCCACGGGCACCCATGGGTGCTCCCCGGGATGGGACGAGGAGCCTACGGCACCCACGGGTGCTCAGGGAACCCATATGAACCCGTAGAAGCCATCGGGAGTCTCCAGCACCCATGGGTGTTTGGAGAACTCATGGAGATCTATGGGTCCTACAAGGGGTCTACAGCACCCATGGGTGCTCAGGGAACCCATATGAACACATAGAAGCCTCCAGCACCCATGGGTATTTGGAGAACCCATGGAGATCTATGGGTCCTACAAGGGGTCTACAGCACCCATGGGTGCTCAGGGAACCCATATGAACCCATAGAAGCCTCCAGCACCCATGGGTGTTTGGAGAACCCATGGAGATCTATGGGTCCTACAAGATGTCTAAAGCACCCATGGGTGCTCAGGGAACCCATATGAACCCATAGAAGCCTCCAGCACCCATGGGTGTTTGGAGAACCCATGGAGATCTAAGGGTCCTACAAGGGGTCTACAGCACCCATGGGTGCTCAGGGAACCCATATGAACACATAGAAGCCTCCAGCACCCATGGGTGTTTGGAGAACCCATGGAGATCTAAGGGTCCTACAAGGGGTCTAGAGCACCCATGGGTGCTCAGGGAACCCATATGAACCCATAGAAGCCTCCAGCACCCATGGGTGTTTGGAGAACCCATGGAGATCTAAGGGTCCTACAAGGGGTCTACAGCACCCATGGGTGCTCAGGGAACCCATATGAACCCATAGAAGCCTCCAGCACCCATGGGTGTTTGGAGAACCCATGGAGATCTATGGATGCTGCAAGAGGTCTACAGCACCCATGGGTGCTCCCTGGGATGGGACGAGGAGCCTACGGCACCCATGAGTGCTCAGGGAACCCATATGAACCTACAGGAGCCATCAGGAGTCTCCAGCACCCATGGGTGTTTGGAGAACCCATGGAGATCTAAGGGTCCTACAAGGGGTCTACGGCACCCATGGGTGCTCAAGGAACCCATATGAACACATAGAAGCCTCCAGCACCCGTGGGTGTTTGGAGAATCCATGGGGATCTATGGGTCCTACAAGGGGTCTATGGCACCCACGGGTGCTCAGGGAACCCATATGAACCCATAGAAGCCTCCAGCACCCATGGGTGTTTGGAGAACCCATGGAGATCTATGGGTCCTACAAGGGGTCTACAGCACCCATGGGTTCTCCCATTGGGACCTAAAGACTCTGTAAGAAGCCCCCAGCACCCATGGGTGCTCTGATGGACACCGAAGACTCTAAAGACCCAACAGCACCCATGGGTGCTCTGATGGGCTCTAAAGACCTCACAGCACCCAAGGGTGCTCTGATGGACACTGAAGACTCTACAAGGACCCAACAGCACCCAAGGGTGCTCTGATGGACTCCAAAGACCCAACAGCACCCAAGGGTGCTCTGATGGACACTAAAGACTCTATGAGGACCCAACAGCACCCAAGGGTGCTCTGATGAGCTCTAAAGACCCTACAAACACTCCCCAACACCCATGGGTCCTCTGATGGACTCTAAAGACTCCCCAAGGACCCTACAACACCCATGGGTGCTCCGATGGGCTCTAAAAACTCCCCAAGGACTCTACAGCACCCATGGGTGCTCTGACGGACTCTAAAGACCCTACAGCACCCATGGGTGCTCTGATGGACACTGAAGACTCTATGAGGACCCAACAGCACCCAAGGGTGCTCTGATAGACTCTAAAGACCCAACAGCACCCAAGGGTGTTTTGATGGACTCTAAAGACCCAACAACACCCATGGGTGCTCTGATGGACTCTAAAGACCCAACAGCACCCAAGGGTGCTCTGATGGACTCTAAAGACCCAACAACACCCATGGGTGCTCTGATGGACACTGAAGACTCTATGAGGACCCAACAGCACCCAAGGGTGCTCTGATAGACTCTAAAGACCCAACAGCACCCAAGGGTGCTCTGATGGACTCTAAAGACCCAACAGCACCCATGTGTGCTCAGATGGACACTAAAGACTCTATGAGGACCCAACAGCACCCAAGGGTGCTCTGATGAGCTCTAAAGACCCTACAAACACTCCCCAACACCCATGGCTCCTCTGATGGACTCTAAAGACTCCCCAAGGACCCTACAACACCCATGGGTGCTCCGATGGGCTCTAAAGACTCCCCAAGGACTCTACAGCACCCATGGGTGCTCTGATGGGCTCTAAAGACCCTACAGCACCCATGGGTGCTCTGATGGGCTCTAAAGACCCAACAACACCCACGGGTGCTCTGATGGACTCCAAAGACCCAATGGCACCCAAGGGTGGTCTGATGGACACTAAACCCCCCCCAGCACCCATGGGTGCCCCCGGGGGTTGGGTGGGGGTGTCTCACCCTTCTCGCAGGCCAGGTGGGCGAGCAGGGAGATGGTCTGGATGGTCTTGCCCAGCCCCATCTCGTCGACCCCACAGCACCCATGGGTGCTCTGATGGGCTCTAAAGACTCTATGAGGACCCAACAGCACCCAAGGGTGCTCAGATGGACTCTAAAGACCCAACAGCACCCCAAGAGTGCTCTGATGGGTTCTAAAGACCCAACAACACCCATGGGTGCTCTGATGGACACCGAAGACTCTACAAGGACCCAATAGCACCCAAGGGTGCTCTGATGGACTCTAAAGATCCTACAGGACCCTTGGGTGCTCTGATAGACTCTAAAGACCCAACAGCACCCAAGGGTGCTCTGTTGGACTCTAAAGATCCTACAGCACCCTTGGGTGCTCTGATGGACTCTAAAGACCCAACAGCACCCAAGGGTGCTCTGATGGACTCTAAAGACCCAACAGCACCCATGGGTGCTCTGATGGACTCTAAAGACCCAACAGCACCCAAGGGTGCTCTGATGGACTCTAAAGACCCCACAGCACCCATGGGTGCTCCGATGGACTCTAAAGACCCAACAACACCCATGGGTGCTCTGATGGACACAGAAGACCCTACAAGGACCCACAGTACCCATGGGAGCTCTGATGGACTCCAAAGACCCAAGGGCACCCAAGGGTGGTCTGATGGACATTAAACCCCCCCCAGCACCCATGGGTGCCCCCGGGGGTTGGGTGGGGGTGTCTCACCCTTCTCGCAGGCCAGGTGGGCGAGCAGGGAGATGGTCTGGATGGTCTTGCCCAGCCCCATCTCGTCGGCCAGGATCCCGTTGAGCTTCTTCTCGTACATGGTGACCAACCAGTCCAGGCCGATGTGCTGGTACTCGCGCAGGGTGCCCCGCAGCAGGTGCGGGATGGGCGTCTTCACCTGGGGAGGGGACAACGGGGGGCCCCTGGGTGACCTCGGGGGTCTCTGGGACATAGGGTGAAGTTACAGCACCCTAGGGTGGTCCTGGGGTAGCTGGGGGTCTCTAGGACCCAGGGGTGGATCTATAGGGATCTATAGCACCTTGGGGGTCTCTAGGACCCAGGGTGAACTTACAGCACCCAAGGGTGGTCCTGGGGTAGCTGGGGGGTCTCTAGGACCCAGGGGTGGATCTATAGGGATCTATAGCACCTTGGGGGTCTCTAGGACCCAGGGTGAACTTAGAGCACCCAAGGGTGGTCCTGGGGTAGCTGGGGGTCTCTAGGACCCAGGGTGAACTTACAGCACCCAAGGGTGGTCCTGTGGGACCTGGGGGTCTCTAGGACCCAGGGTGAACTTACAGCACCCAAGGGTGGTCCTGTGGGACCTGGGGGTCTCTAGGACCCAGGGTGAACTTACAGCACCCAAGGGTGGTCCTGGGGTAGCTGGGGGTCTCTAGGACCCAGGGTGAACTTACAGCACCCAAGGGTGGTCCTGGGGTAGCCGGGGGTCTCTAGGACCCAGGGTGAACTTACAGCACCCAAGGGTGGTCCTGGGGTAGCTGGGGGTCTCTAGGACCCAGGGTGAACTTACAGCACCCAAGGGTGGTCCAGGGGTAGCTGGGGGTCTCTAGGACCCAGGGTGAACTTACAGCACCCAAGGGTGGTCCTGGGGTAGTTGGGGGTCTCTAGGACCCAGGGGTGTCCCTATAGCACCCTAGGGTGGCCCTGTGGGACCTGGGGGTCTCTAGGACCCAGGGTGAACTTACAGCACCCAAGGGTGGTCCTGGGGTAGCTGAGGGTCTCTAGGACCCAGGGTGAACTTACAGCACCCAAGGGTGGCCCTGTGGGACCTGGGGGTCTCTAGGACCCAGGGTGAACTTACAGCACCCAAGGGTGGTCCTGGGGTAGCTGGGGGTCTCTAGGACCCAGGGTGAACTTACAGCACCCAAGGGTGGTCCTGGGGTAGCTGGGGGTCTCTAGGACCCAGGGTGAACTTACAGCACCCAAGGGTGGTCCTGTGGGACCTGGGGGTCTCTAGGACCCAGGGTGAACTTAGAGCACCCAAGGGTGGTCCGGGGGTAGTTGGGGGTCTCTAGGACCCAGGGGTGACCCTACAGCACCCAGGGGTTCTCTAGCACCCAGGGGTGGCCCTGGGCTACCTGGGGGTCTATAGGACCCAGGGGTGGATCTATAGCACCCGGGGGGTCTCTATGACCCAGGGCTGGATCTATAGCACCCGGAGGCTCTCTAGCACCCATGGGTGCTGCCGGGGGTACCTGGGTGGTGGCCAAGGTGTAGCCCTTGGGCTGGAGGCTCTCGGCGGCGGCGGCGATGTCGGTGATCTCCTTCTTGGGGGTGGGGTGCTGGGGGGGCGCGGGGTTGGGGTGCTGGGGGGCGCCCGGGGCGGGGGAGGGTTCTTGGGGGGCGGGGGGACCCGTTTCGCCTTCCTCTTCCTCCTCCTCTTCCTCTTCGTCTTCCTCTTCTTCGTCTTCCTCGTCGTCCTCGTCCTCCTCGTCGTCCTCGTCCTCGTCGCTCTCGCCCGCCGGGGAGTCTGGGGGGACACGGAGGGGCTGGGGGCGGGGCCAGCGGGAGCACCCAAGGGTGGCCCCATAGCACCCGGAGGTCTCTAGGACCCAGGGGTGGCCCCATAGCAACTGGGGGTCTCTAGGACCCAGGGGTGGCCCCATAGTAACTGGGGGTCTCTAAGACCCAGGGGTGGCCCCATAGCACCCAGGGGTGGCCCCACAGCAACTGGAGGTCTCTAGGACCCAGGGGTGGCCCCATAGCACCCAGGGATGGCCCCATAGCACCTGGGGGTCTCTAGGACCCAGGGGTGGCCCCATAGCAACTGGGGGTCTCTAGGACCCAGGGGTGACCCCATAGCACCTGGGGGTCTCTAGGACCCAGGGGTGACCCCATAGCACCTGGGGGTCTCTAGGACCCAGGGGTGGCCCCATAGCAATCGGGGGTCTCTAGGACCCAGGGGTGGCCCCATAGCACCCAGGGGTGGCCCCACAGCAACTGGAGGTCTCTAGGACCCAGGGGTGGCCCCATAGCACCCAGGGGTGGCCCTATAGCAACTGGGGGTCTCTAGGACCCAGGGGTGGCCCCATAGCAACTGGGGGTCTCTAGGACCCAGGGGTGGCCCCATAGCACCCAGGGATGGCCCCATAGCACCTGGGGGTCTCTAGGACCCAGGGGTGGCCCCATAGCACCCAGGGATGGTCCCATAGCACCTGGGGGTCTCTAGGGCCCAGGGGTGGCCCTATAGGACCCAGGGGGTCTCTGGGACCCAGGGGTGGCCCCATAACACCCAGGGGTGGCCCCACAGCAACTGGAGGTCTCTAGGACCCAGGGGTGGTCCCATAGCACCCAGGGATGGTCCCATAGCACCTGGGGGTCTCTAGGACCCAGGGGTGGCCCCAGGGCACCCAAGGGTGGCCGTACAGCACCTGGGGGGCCTCTAGGACCCAGGGGTGCCCCAGCACCCACGGGTGGGTACCTGAGCGGGTGCTGCAGGCCGGGGGGGAGTCGCAGTCCGAGTCGGTGAAGGCTCCGGCGTAGCGCTGGAGCAGCTCCTCCATCGGCAGGGCCCCTGCGGACACGGGGACACGGGGACACATGGGGACCCTGTCCCTATCTCCCATATCCCCACGTCCCCCTGTCCCCATATCCCCATCCCACGTGTGTCCCCATGTCCCCTGTCCCCATGTCCCACATGTGTCCCCATATCCCCATGTGTGTCCCCATGTGTGTCCCCATGTCCCCTGTCCCTATGTCCCATATCCCAATGTCCCCATGTGCGTCCCCATGTCCCCTGTCCCTATGTCCCATATCCCAATGTCCCCATGTACGTCCCCATGTCCCCTGTCCCCATGTCCCACATGTGTCCCCATATCCCCATGTGTGTCCCCATGTGTGTCCCCATGTCCCCTGTCCCTATGTCCCATATCCCAATGTCCCCATGTCCCCTGTCCCTATGTCCCATATCCCAATGTCCCCATGTGTGTCCCCATATCCCCCTGTCCCCATGTCCCAATGTCCCCATGTGTGTCCCCATGTCCCCTGTCCCCATGTCCCATATCCCCATGTCCCACATGTGTCCCCATATCCCCATGTGTGTCCTAACGTCCCCATGTCCCCAAGTCTGTCCCCATGTCCCTGTGTCTCCCAATGTCCCATTGTGTCCCCATGTATGTCCCCATGTCCCATGTCCCACATGTGTCCCCATATCCCCATGTGTGTCCCCATGTGTGTCCCCCCGTCCCCATATCCCAATGTCCCCATGTGTGTCCCCATATCCCCTGTCCCCATGTCCCAATGTCCCCATGTGTGTCCCATGTCCCCTGTCCCCATGTCCCATATCCCCATGTCCCACATGTGTCCCCATATCCCCATGTGTGTCCTAACGTCCCCATGTCCCCAAGTCTGTCCCCATGTCCCTGTGTCTCCCAATGCCCCATTGTGTCCCCATGTATGTCCCCATGTCCCATGTCCCACATGTGTCCCCATATTCCTATGTGTGTCCCCATGTGTGTCCCCCCATCCCCATATCCCAATGTCCCCATGTGTGTCCCCATGTCCCCCTGTCCCCATATCCCAATGTCCCCATGTGTGTCCCCATATCCCCATGGCCCATATGTGTCCCATGTCCCCCTGTGTGTCCCCATGTCCCAATGTCCCCATGTGTGTCCCCATGTCCCCCTGTCCCCATATCCCAATGTCCCCATGTGTGTCCCCATGTCCCTATGTCCCATATCCCCATATGCCAATGTCCCCATGTGTGTCCCCATGTCCCCCTGTCCCCATATCCCAATGTCCCCATGTGTGTCCCCATATCCCCCTGTCCCCATGTCCCAATGTCCCCATGTGTGTCCCCATATCCCATGTCCCCATGTGTGTCCCCATGTCCCCCTGTCCCCATATCCCAATGTCCCCATGTGTGTCCCCATGTCCCCTGTCCCTATGTCCCATATCCCAATGTCCCCATGTGTGTCCCCATGTCCCCTGTCCCCATGTCCCACATGTGCCCCCATATCCCCATGTGTGTCCCCATGTGTGTCCCCATGTCCCCTGTCCCTATGTCCCATATCCCAATGTCCCCATGTGTGTCCCCATGTCCCCCTGTCCCCATATCCCAATGTCCCCATGTGTGTCCCCATGTCCCCTGTCCCCATGTCCCATATCCCCATGTCCCACATGTGTCCCCATATCCCCATGTGTGTCCTAACGTCCCCATGTCCCCAAGTCTGTCCCCATGTCCCTGTGTCTCCCCATGTCCCAGTGTCCCATGTGTGTCCCCATGTCCCCACGTGTCCCCATGTCCCCTACCCTCCCTCTCCAGCTCATCCAGCTCCTGCTGGTGCTTGAAATGTCCCCATGTCCCCATGTCTGTCCCCATGTCCCTGTGTCCCCCTGCCCCCATGAGTGTCCCTATGTCCCCATGAGTGTCCCCATGTCCCCGTGTGTCCCCATATCCCCATGTGTGTCCCCATACCCTATGTGTGCCCCCATGTGTGTCCCCATGTGTGTCCCCATGTCCCACATGTGTCCCCATGTCCCATGTGTGTCCCCATATCCCCAAGTCCCCATGTCCCTGTGTCTCCCAATGTCCCATTGTGTCCCCATGTCTGTCCCCATGTCCCATGTCCCACATGCATCCCCATATCCCCATGTGTGTCCCCATATCCCCAAGTCCCCATGTCCCTTTGTGTCCCCATGTATGTCCCCATGTCCCACGTGTCCCCATGTCCCCATATCCCCAAGTCCCCATGTCTGTCCCCATGTCCCTGTGTCTCCCCATGTCCCAATGTCCCATGTGTGTCCCCATGTCCCCACGTGTCCCCACGTCCCCTACCCTCCCTCTCCAGCTCATCCAGCTCCTGCTGGTGCTTGAAATGTCCCCATGTCCCCATGTCTGTCCCCACGTCCCTGTGTCCCCCTGCCCCCATGAGTGTCCCTATGTCCCCATGAGTGTCCCCATGTCCCCACGTGTGTCCCCACGTGTCCCCACGTCCCCTACCCTCCCTCTCCAGCTCATCCAGCTCCTGCTGGTGCTTGAAATGTCCCCATGTCCCCATGTCTGTCCCCATGTCCCTGTGTCCCCCTGCCCCCATGAGTGTCCCTATGTCCCCATGAGTGTCCCCATGTCCCCACGTGTGTCCCCACGTGTCCCCACGTCCCCTACCCTCCCTCTCCAGCTCGTCCAGCTCCTGCTGATGATCCACGTCGCCCTCCAGCCGCTCCTGTGCTGCGATCGTCTCCTCCTCGTCCTCGCCTGCGGGGACATGGGACAGGTGACATCCCGGGTGACAGGGTCCCCAAGGGGTGACATCCCAGGGGACACGGCCCAGGGATGGGTGACAGGGTCCCCAAGGCGTGACAGGGTCCCCAAGGGGTGACAGGGTCCCCAAGGGGTGACAGGGTCCCCAAGGGCTGACATCCCAGGGGACACGGCCCAGGGATGGGTGACAGGGTCCCAAAGGGTGACAGGGTCCCCAAGGGGTGACAGGGTCCCCAGGGGGTGACATCCCAGGGGACACGGCCCAGGGATGGGTGACAGGGTCCCCAAAGGGTGACAGGGTCCTCAAGGGGTGACAGGGTCCCCAAAGGGTGACAGGGTCCCCAAAGGGTGACAGGGTCCCCAAGGGGTGACATCCCAGGGGACACGGCCTGGGGATGGGTGACAGGGTCCCAAAGGGTGACAGGGTCCCCAAGGGGTGACAGGGTCCTCAAGGGGTGACATCCCAGGGGACATGGCCCAGGGATGGGTGACAGGGTCCCAAAGGGTGACAGGGTCCCCAAGGGGTGACAGGGTCCCCAAGGGGTGACATCCCAGGGGACACGGCCCAGGGATGGGGGACAGGGTCCCAAAGGGTGACAGGGTCCCCAAGGGGTGACAGGGTCCCCAAGGGGTGACATCCCAGGGGACATGGCCCAGGGATGGGTGACAGGGTCCCAAAGGGTGACAGGGTCCCCAAGGGGTGACAGGGTCCCCAAGGGGTGACATCCCAGGGGGACATGGCCCAGGGATGGGTGACAGGGTCCCAAAGGGTGACAGGGTCCTCAAGGGGTGACAGGGTCCCCAAGGGGTGACATCCCAGGGGACACGGCCTGGGGATGGGGGACAGGGTCCCCAAAGGGTGACAGGGTCCCCAAGGGGTGACAGGGTCCCCAAGGGGTGACATCCCAGGGGACACGGCCTGGGGATGGTGGACAGGGTCCCCAAAGGGTGACAGGGGCCCCAAAGGGTGACAGGGTCCCCAAGGGGTGACATCCCAGGGGACACGGCCTGGGGATGGGGGACAGGGTCCCAAAGGGTGACAGGGTCCCCAAGGGGTGACAGGGTCCCCAAGGGGTGACATCCCAGGGGGACACGGCCCAGGGATGGGGGACAGGGTCCCCAAAGGGTGACAGGGTCCTCAAGGGGTGACAGGGTCCCCAAGGGGTGACATCCCAGGGGACATGGCCCAGGGATGGGTGACAGGGTCCCCAGGGGGTGACAGGGTCCCCAGGGGGTGACATCCCAGGGGACACGGCCCGGGGATGGGTGACAGAGTCCCCAAGGGGTGACAAAGTCTCCAAGGGGTGACAGAGTCCCCAAAGGGTGGGTGACAGTGTCCCCAATGGGTGACAGAGTCCAGGGACGGGTGACAGAGCCCATGGGTGGGTGACAGTGTCCCCAGCGGTGACAGAGCCCGGTGACAGTGACAGGAGTGTCCCCAGCGGGGACAGCGCCCGGTGACAGTGACAGGAGTGTCCCCAGCGGGTGACAGAGCCCGGTGACAGTGACAGTTGTGTCCCCAGAGGTGACAGAGCCCAGTGACAGTGACAGGAGTGTCCCCAGAGGTGACAGAGCCCGGTGACAGTGACAGGAGTGTCCCCAGGGGTGACAGAGCCCAGGGAGGGGTGACAATGTCCCCAGGGGTGACAGAGCCCGGTGACAGTGACAGGAGTGTCCCCAGGGGGTGACAGAGCCCAGGGAGGGGTGACAATGTCCCCAGGGGTGACAGAGCCCGGTGACAGTGACAGGAGTGTCCCCAGGGGTGACAGAGCCCAGTGACAGTGACAGGAGTGTCCCCAGAGGTGACAGAGCCCGGTGACAGTGACAGGAGTGTCCCCAGGGGTGACAGAGCCCAGTGACAGTGACAGGAGTGTCCCCAGAGGTGACAGAGCCCGCTGACAGTGACAGGAGTGTCCCCAGGGGTGACAGAGCCCAGTGACAGTGACAGGAGTGTCCCCAGAGGTGACAGAGCCCGGTGACAGTGACAGGAGTGTCCCCTCTCACCTTCGTCCTCGGCCGCGAACTCCTCGTCGTCCTCTCGGGGCTCCCATGGCCGCGGGTGCCGGCCCAGCAGCCCCTGGGGACATGGGGACAGGGGTCACATGGGGACACATGGGGACACGGGACAGGGGTCACATGGGGACATGGAGGACATGGGGACACATGGGGACAAGGGGGACACGGGGACAGGGGTCACATGGGGACAGGGGTCACATGGGGACACATGGGGACACGGGACAGGGGTCACATGGGGACATGGAGGACATGGGGACACATGGGGACAAGGGGGACACGGGGACAGGGGTCACATGGGGACAGGGGTCACATGGGGACATGGGGACACATGGGGACTGGGGGACACAGGGTCACACAGGGACATGGGGGGACATGGGGTCACACGGGGACATGGGGTCACATGGGGACATGGGGGACACGGGGTCACACGGGGACAAGGGGTCACATGGGGACATGGGGGACACGGGGTCACACGGGGACAAGGGGTCACATGGGGACACATGAGGACATGTGGGACATGGGGTCACATGGGGACATGGGGTCACATGAGGACATGGGGTCACACGGGGACATGGGGTCACATGGGGACATGGGGGACATGGGGTCACATGGGGGACATGGGGTCACATGAGGACATGGGGTCACACGGGGACATGGGGTCACACGGGGACATGGGGTCACATGGGGACATGGGGGACACGGGGTCACACAGGGACACGGGGTCACATGGGGACACATGAGGACATGGGGTCACATGAGGACATGGGGTCACACGGGGACATGGGGGACATGGGGTCACACGGGGACATGGGGTCACACGGGGACATGGGGGACACAGGGTCACATGGGGACACGGGGTCACACAGGGACACGGGGTCACATGGGGACAGGGGGTCACATGGGGACATGTGGGACACAGGGTCACATGGGGTCACATGGGGGACACGGGGGGACATGGGGACACGGGGTCACATGGGGACATGGGGGACACAGGGTCACATGGGGACAGGGGAGGACACGGGGTCACACGGGGACATGGGGGGACACGGGGACATGGGGGGACACGGGGTCACATGGAGAACATGGGGTCACACAGGGACATGGGGACATGGAGTCACACGGGGACATGGGGGTCACATGGGGACATGGGGTCACATGAGGACATGGGGGGACACAGGGTCACACGGGGACATAGGGGGACATGGGGACACGGGGTCACATGGGGACATGGGGGACACAGGGTCACATGGGGACACGGGGTCACATGGGGACAGGGGAGGACACAGGGTCACACGGGGACATGGGGGACACGGGGTCACATGGGGACATGGGGGACACAGGGTCACATGGGGACACGGGGTCACATGGGGACAGGGGAGGACACGGGGTCACACGGGGACATGGGGGACACGGGGTCACATGGGGGCACAGGGTCACATGGGGACATGGGGGGAGACAGGGACATGGGGGGACACGGGGGTCACATGGAGGACACAGGGTCACACGGGGACACAGGGTCACATGGGGACACGGGGTCACATGGGGACAGGGGAGGACACAGGGTCACACGGGGACATGGGGGACACGGGGTCACATGGAGACATGGGGGACACAGGGTCACATGGGGACACGGGGTCACATGGGGACATGGGGGACACAGGGTCACATGGGGACACGGGGTCACATGGGGACAGGGGAGGACACAGGGTCACACGGGGACATGGGGACACGGGGTCACATGGGGACATGGGGGACACAGGGTCACATGGGGACACGGGGTCACATGGGGACAGGGGAGGACACGGGGTCACACGGGGACATGGGGGACACGGGGTCACATGGGGGCACGGGGTCACATGGGGACATGGGGGAGACGGGGACATGGGGGGACACGGGGGTCACATGGAGGACACAGGGTCACACGGGGACATGGGGTCACATGGGGACATGGGGTCACATGAGGACATGGGGGACACGAGATCACACGGGGACATGGGGTCACATGAGGACATGGGGGGACACAGGGTCACACGGGGACATAGGGGGACACGGGGGGACATGGGGACACGGGGTCACATGGGGACATGGGGGACACAGGGTCACATGGGGACACGGGGTCACATGGGGACATGGGGGACACAGGGTCACATGGGGACACGGGGTCACATGGGGACAGGGGAGGACACGGGGTCACATGGGGACATGGGGGGACACGGGGACATGGGGGACACGGGGTCACATGGGGACACGGGGTCACACAGGGACAGGGGAGGACACGGGGTCACATGGGGACATGGGGGGACACGGGGACATGGGGGGACACGGGGTCACATGGAGGACACGAGGTCACATGGGGACATGGGGACATGGAGTCACATGGGGACATGGGGGTCACATGGGGACATGGGGTCACCCGGGGACATGGGGGGGGGACACGGGGTCACATGGGGACATGGAGTCACATGGGGACAGGGGGTCACATGGGGTCACATGGGGACACGGGGCCACATGGGGACATGGGGGACACAGGGTCACCACACAGGGACATGGGGGGACACGGGGACACACAGGGACATAGGCTGTGACATGGGGGTGACACGGGGGGGTGACATGGGGTGACATGGGGGTGACACAGGGACACGAGGGTGACACGGGGGTGACATGGGGACACGGTGGGTGACATGGGGGTGACCCGGGGGGTGACACAGGGTGACACAGGGTGACATGGGGGGGTGACACAGGGTGACATGGGGGTGACATGGGGGGGTGACATGGGGGTGACATAGGGGTGACATGGGGGGTGACAAAGGGACACGGGGCATGACATGGGGACACAGAGAGTGACAAGTGGGTGACACGGGGGGTGACACAGGGTGACATAGGGACATGGGGGTGACCCAGGGGGGTGACACAGGGACATGGGGGTGACATGGGGGGTGACACAGGGACATGGGGTGTGACATGGGGACACGGGGGGTGACATGGGGGTGACACGGGGGGGTGACACAGGGACACGGGGGGTGACACGGGGGTGACACGGGGTGACACAGGGACATGAGGGTGACATGGGGGGTGACCTGGGGGGGTGACACGGGGTGACACAGGGTGACATGGGGGTGACACGGGGGGTGACACGGGGGGACACAGGGACATGGGGGTGACATGGGGGGCGACACAGGGACATGGGGTGTGACATGGGGACACGGGGGGTGACATGGGGGTGACATGGGGGTGACACGGGGGGTGACACGGGGGTGACCCGGGGGGTGACACAGGGTGACACAGGGTGACATGGGGGTGACCTGGGGGGTGAGACAGGGTGACACAGGGTGACATGGGGGTGACACGGGGGGTGACACGGGGGGTGACACGGGGGGACACAGGGACATGGGGGTGACATGGGGGGTGACCTGGGGGGTGACACAGGGTGACACAGGGTGACATGGGGGTGACATGGGGGTGACATGGGGGGTGACATGGGGGGACACAGGGACATGGGGTGTGACATGGGGGCACGGGGGGTGACATGGGGGTGACACGGGGGGTGACACGGGGGGTGACACGGGGGGTGACACGGGGTGACACAGGGACATGGGGGTGACCTGGGGGGTGACCTGGGGGGTGACACAGGGTGACACAGGGTGACATGGGGGTGACATGAGGGTGACATGGGGGGTGACATGGGGGGTGACACGGGGGGTGACACGGGGTGACACAGGGTGACATGGGGGTGACACGGGGGGTGACACGGGGTGACACAGGGTGACATGGGGGTGACACGGGGGGTGACATGGGGGGACACAGGGACATGGGGGTGACATGGGGGCACGGGGGGTGACATGGGGGTGACATGGGGGTGACCCGGGGGGTGACACAGGGTGACACAGGGTGACACAGGGTGACATGGGGGACATGGGGGTGACCTGGGGGGGTGACACAGGGTGACACAGGGGGTGACACAGGGGGTGACACAGGGGGTGACACAGGGGGTGACACAGGGGGTGACACAGGGACACGGGGGTGACCCTGGGGGTGACCCGAGGCTGAGATGGGGACACAGCGGGTGACACGGGGGTGAAACAGGGTGTGACACAGGGGGTGACACAGGGACATGGGGGTGACATGGGGGTGACATGGGGACCCGGGGGGTGACCCAGGGTGACACGGGGGGTGACACGGGGGGTGACCGGGGGTACCTGCGGGGGCAGGGTCCCCAGCAGCCCCTCCAGGGGCCGTCCCGTGGGGGAGGGGCTGTCGGTGACGTCCTCGTCCGGCAGCTCCGCGTCCCCATCTGGGGGGTGACAGCACCCATGGGTGTCCCCAATGTCCCCATGCCCCCCGGATCCCCAGGTTCTGGTGTCCCATACCCCTCCCCAGTGTCCCCAATGTCTCCTTGTCCCCACCACTGGGCTGTGTCTCCCCACGTCCCCATATCCCCAGTCACCCCATGTCCCAGTGTCCCCATCTCCCCATATCCCCCTGTCCCCATGTCCCTCTGTCCCTGTATCACCCTGTCCCCATGTCCCCTGTACCCACATCCCATGTCCCCACATCCCATATCCCCCTGTCCCCATGTCCCATATCCCAATGTCCCCATATCCCATGTACCCATATCCCAATGTCCCCATATCCCCATATCCCAATGTCCCCATATCCCATGTCCCCATATCCCAATGTCCCCATATCCCCATATCCCCCTGTCCCCATATGCCCTGTCCCCATATGCCCTGTCCCCATATCCCCCTGTCCCCATGTCCCATGTCCCCATGTCCCCATATCCCCCTGTCCCCATATCCCCCTGTCCCCATATCCCCCTGTCTCCATGTCCCATATCCCCATTGTTCCCATGTCCCATGTCCCCAGTGTCCCCATATCCCCCTGTCCCCATATCCCCACATCCCCATATCCCATATCCCCCTGTCCCCATATCCCCCTGTCCCCATATCCCCCTGTCTCCATGTCCCATATCCCCATTGTTCCCATGTCCCATATCCCCATTGTCCCCATATCCCCCTGTCCCCATATCCCATGTCCCCATGTCCCCATATCCCCACGTTCCCATATCCCCACATCCCCACATCCCATGTCCCCATATCCCATGTCCCCATATCCCCGTCCCCATATCCCATAACCCATGTCCCCATATCCCCCTGTCCCCACATCCCACTGTCCCCATATGCCCTGTCCCCATATCCCATGTCCCCATATCCCATATCCCCCTGTCCCCATATCCCTATGTCCCCATGTCCCATATCCCCATTGTCCCCATATCCCCCTGTCCCCATATCCCTATGTCCCCATATCCCATATACCCATTGTTCCCATGTCCCATATCCCCATTGTCCCCATGTCCCCATATCCCCCTGTCCCCATATGCCCTGTCCCCATATCCCATGTCCCCATATCCCCCCGTCCCCATATCCCATATCCCCCTGTCCCCATATCCCTATGTCCCCATGTCCCATATCCCCATTGTCCCCATATCCCCATACCCCATACCCCCATTGTCCCCATATCCCCCTGTCCCCATATCCCCACATCCCCATATCCCCCTGTCCCCATATCCCATATCCCCATTGTCCCCATATCCCCCTGTCCCCATATCCCCCTATCCCCATATCCCATATCCCATATTCCATATCCCCACATCCCCCTATCCCCATATCCCCCTGTCCCCATATCCCATATTCCATACCCCCACATCCCCATATCCCATATCCCCATACCCCATATCCCAATTCCCCATTGTCCCCATAGTCCCGGTGTCCCCACCGTTGAGCGGGGTCCCCCCGTGTCCCCGCGGGGCGCTGCCCCCCAGGCTGCGGCTCAGCAGGTCCGAGTACTTCTCGGTCTGGCCCACGATGAAGTCGAGCTGCAGGTCCAGGGCCTGCTTGCGCTTCTCCTCCAGCCGCGACTGCTGCTTGAACTGCACCACCTGCAGGGGGCGCCCGCGTCACCCACTGGGCACCCAACGGTCACCATGGGTCATCCATGGTCATCATGGGTCATCAACACCCAACGAACGGCCAACACGGGTCATCAATGGGTACCCAATGGGCACCCAATGGTCACCATGGGTCATCCATGGTCATCATGGGTCATCAACACCCAACGAACGGTCAACACGGGTCATCAATGGGTACCCAATGGGCACCCAATGGTCACCATGGGTCATCGATGGTCATCATGGGTCATCAATGGGCACCCAATGGTCATCATGGGTCATCCATGGTCATCATGGGTCATCAACACCCAACGAACGGCCAACACGGGTCATCAATGGGTACCCAATGGGCACCCAATGGTCACCATGGGTCATCGATGGTCATCATGGGTCATCAAAGGGCACCCAATGGTCATCCAATGGTCATCATGGGTCATCAATGGTCATCCAATGGTCATCATGGGTCATCAATAGGTACCCAATGGGCACCCAATGGTCATCATGGCTCATCAGTGGACACCCAATGTCATCCAATGGTCACCATGGGTCATCAGTGGACACCCAATGGTCATCCAATGGTCACCATGGGTCATCAATGGGCACCCAATGGTCACCATGGGTCATCAATGGTCATCATGGGTCATCAACACCCAACAAACGGCCAACACGGGTCATCAATGGGCACCCAATGGTCACCCAATGGTCATCATGGGTCATCGATGGTCATCAATGGGTACCCAATGGGCACCCAGTGGTCATCATGGGTCATCCATGGTCATCATGGGTCATCAACACCCAACGAACGGCCAACACGGGTCATCAGTGGGTACCCAATGGGCACCCAATGGTCACCACGGGTCATCGATGGTCATCATGGGTCATCAACACCCAACAAATGGCCAACACGGGTAATCAATGGTCACCCAATGGTCACCATGGGTCATCAATGGGCACCCAATGGTCACCATGGGACATATATGGGCACCCATTGGTCATCATGGGTCATCAGTGGGCACCCAATGTCATCCAATGGTCACCATGGGTCATCAATGGGCACCCAGTGGTCATCAATGGGCACCCAATGGTCACCATGGGACATCTATGGGAACCCATTGGTCATCATGGGTCATCAATGGACACAAAATGTCATCCAATGGTCACCATGGGTCATCAATGGGCACCCAATGGTCACCCAATGGTCATCATGGGTCATCAAAGGGCACCCAATGGTCATCCAATGGTCATCATGGGTCATCAATAGGTACCCAATGGGCACCCAATGGTCATCATGGCTCATCAATGGACACCCAATGTCATCCAATGGTCACCATGGGTCATCAGTGGACACCCAATGGTCATCCAATGGTCACCATGGGTCATCAATGGGCACCCAGTGGTCACCATGGGTCATCAATGGGCACCCAATGGTCACCATGGGTCATCGATGGTCATCATGGGTCATCAACACCCAACAAACGGCCAACACAGGTCATCAGTGGGTACCCAATGGTCACCCAATGGTCATCATGGGTCATCGATGGTCATCATGGGTCATCAATGGGCACCCAATGGTCACCATGGGTCATCCATGGTCATCATGGGTCATCAACACCCAACAAACGGCCAACACGGGTCATCAATGGGTACCCAATGGGCACCCAATGGTCACCATGGGTCATCCATGGTCATCATGGGTCATCAACACCCAACGAACGGCCAACACGGGTCATCAATGGGTACCCAATGGGCACCCAATGGTCACCATGGGTCATCGATGGTCATCATGGGTCATCAATGGGCACCCAATGGTCACCATGGGTCATCCATGGTCATCATGGGTCATCAACACCCAACGAACGGCCAACACGGGTCATCAGTGGGTACCCAATGGTCACCCAATGGTCACCATGGGTCATCAAAGGGCACCCAATGGTCATCCAATGGTCATCATGGGTCATCAATGGTCATCCAATCGTCATCATGGGTCATCAATAGGTACCCAATGGGCACCCAATGGTCATCATGGCTCATCAATGGACACCCAATGTCATCCAATGGTCACCATGGGTCATCAATGGGCACCCAATGGTCACCATGGGTCATCAATGGTCATCATGGGTCATCAACACCCAACGAACGGCCAACACGGGTCATCAGTGGGTACCCAATGGGCACCCAATGGTCACCATGGGTCATCGATGGTCATCATGGGTCATCAATGGGCACCCAATGGTCACCATGGGTCATCCATGGTCATCATGGGTCATCAACACCCAACGAACGGCCAACACGGGTCATCAATGGGTCACCAATGGGCACCCAATGGTCATCATGGGTCATCGATGGCCATCATGGGTCATCAATGGGCACCCAATGGTCACCATGGGTCATCAATGGTCATCATGGGTCATCAACACCCAACGAACGGCCAACACGGGTCATCAATGGGTACCCAATGGGCACCCAATGGTCACCATGGGTCATCGATGGTCATCATGGGTCATCAACACCCAACAAACGGCCAACACGGGTCATCAGTGGGTACCCAATGGTCACCCAATGGTCACCATGCGTCATCAAAGGGAACCCAATGGTCATCCAATGGTCATCATGGGTCATCAATGGTCATCCAATGGTCATCATAGGTCATCAATAGGTACCCAATGGGCACCCAATGGTCATCATGGCTCATCAATGGACACCCAATGTCATCCAATGGTCACCATGGGTCATCAGTGGACACCCAATGGTCATCCAATGGTCACCATGGGTCATCAATGGGCACCCAATGGTCACCATGGGTCATCAATGGGCACCCAATGGTCACCATGGGTCATCAATGGTCATCATGGGTCATCAACACCCAACGAACGGCCAACACGGGTCATCAATGGGTACCCAATGGGCACCCAGTGGTCATCATGGGTCATCCATGGTCATCATGGGTCATCAACACCCAACGAACGGCCAACACGGGTCATCAGTGGGTACCCAATGGGCACCCAATGGTCACCATGGGTCATCGATGGTCATCATGGGTCATCAATGGGCACCCAATGGTCATCATGGGTCATCCATGGTCATCATGGGTCATCAACACCCAACGAATGGCCAACACGGGTCATCAATGGGTACCCAATGGGCACCCAATGGTCACCATGGGTCATCGATGGTCATCATGGGTCATCAATGGGCACCCAATGGTCACCATGGGTCATCCATGGTCATCATGGGTCATCGACACCCAATGAACGGCCAACACGGGTCATCAATGGGTAACCAATGGGCACCCAATGGTCATCATGGGTCATCGATGGTCATCATGGGTCATCAACACCCAACAAACGGCCAACACGGGTCATCAGTGGGTACCCAATGGGCACCCAATGGTCACCATGGGTCATCAAAGGGCACCCAATGGTCATCCAATGGTCATCATGGGTCATCAATGGTCATCCAATGGTCATCATGGGTCATCAATAGGTACCCAATGGGCACCCAATGGTCATCATGGCTCATCAATGGACACCCAATGTCATCCAATGGTCACCATGGGTCATCAATGGGCACCCAATGGTCATCCAATGGTCACCATGGGTCATCAATGGGCACCCAATGGGCACCATGGGTCATCCATGTTCATCATGGGTCATCAACACCCAACGAACGGCCAACACGGGTCATCAACGGGTACCCAATGGGCACCCAATGGTCACCATGGGTCATCGATGGTCATCATGGGTCATCAATGGGCACCCAATGGTCATCATGGGTCATCCATGGTCATCATGGGTCATCAACACCCAACGAACGGCCAACACGGGTCATCAACGGGTACCCAATGGGCACCCAATGGTCACCATGGGTCATCGATGGTCATCATGGGTCATCAATGGGCACCCAATGGTCACCATGGGTCATCCATGGTCATCATGGGTCATCAACACCCAACGAACGGCCAACACGGGTCATCAATGGGTACCCAATGGGCACCCAATGGTCACCATGGGTCATCGATGGTCATCATGGGTCATCAATGGGCACCCAATGGTCACCATGGGTCATCCATGGTCATCATGGGTCATCGACACCCAATGAACGGCCAACACGGGTCATCAATGGGTAACCAATGGGCACCCAATGGTCATCATGGGTCATCGATGGTCATCATGGGTCATCAACACCCAACAAACGGCCAACACGGGTCATCAATGGGCACCCAATGGGCACCCAATGGTCACCATGGGTCATCAAAGGGCACCCAATGGTCATCCAATGGTCATCATGGGTCATCAATGGTCATCCAATGGTCATCATGGGTCATCAATAGGTACCCAATGGGCACCCAATGGTCATCATGGCTCATCAATGGACACCCAATGTCATCCAATGGTCACCATGGGTCATCAATGGGCACCCAGTGGTCACCATGGGTCATCAATGGTCATCATGGGTCATCAACACCCAACGAACGGCCAACACGGGTCATCAGTGGGTACCCAATGGGCACCCAATGGTCACCATGGGTCATCGATGGCCATCATGGGTCATCAATGGGCACCCAATGGTCACCATGGGTCATCCATGGTCATCATGGGTCATCAACACCCAACGAACGGCCAACACGGGTAATCAATGGTCACCCAATGGGCACCCAATGGTCACCATGGGTCATCCATGGTCATCACGGGTCATCAACACCCAACGAACGGCCAACACGGGTCATCAACGGGTACCCAATGGGCACCCAATGGTCACCATGGGTCATCAATGGGCACCCAGTGGTCACCATGGGTCATCAATGGTCATCATGGGTCATCAACACCCAACGAACGGCCAACACGGGTCATCAGTGGGTACCCAATGGGCACCCAATGGTCACCATGGGTCATCGATGGCCATCATGGGTCATCAATGGGCACCCAATGGTCACCATGGGTCATCCATGGTCATCATGGGTCATCAACACCCAACGAACGGCCAACACGGGTAATCAATGGTCACCCAATGGGCACCCAATGGTCACCATGGGTCATCCATGGTCATCACGGGTCATCAACACCCAACGAACGGCCAACACGGGTCATCAACGGGTACCCAATGGGCACCCAATGGTCACCATGGGTCATCGATGGTCATCATGGGTCATCAACACCCAACAAATGGCCAACACGGGTAATCAATGGTCACCCAATGGTCACCATGGGTCATCAATGGGCACCCAATGGTCACCATGGGACATATATGGGCACCCATTGGTCATCATGGGTCATCAGTGGGCACCCAATGTCATCCAATGGTCACCATGGGTCATCAATGGGCACCCAGTGGTCATCAATGGGCACCCAATGGTCACCATGGGACATCTATGGGAACCCATTGGTCATCATGGGTCATCAATGGGCACCCAATGGTCACCATGGGACATCTATGGGAACCCATTGGTCACCATGGGTCATCAATGGGCACCCAATGGTCACCATGGGACATCTATGGGAACCCATTGGTCATCATGGGTCATCAATGGACACAAAATGTCATCCAATGGTCACCATGGTTCATCAAGGGGCACCCAATGGTCACCCAATGGTCATCATGGGTCATCAAAGGGCACCCAATGGTCATCCCATGGTCATCATGGGTCATCAGTGGTCATCCAATGGTCATCATGGGTCATCAATGGTCATCCAATGGTCATCATGGCATCATGGGTCATCAACAGGTACCCAATGGGCACCCAATGGTCATCATGGCTCATCAATGGACACCCAATGTCATCCAATGGTCACCATGGGTCATCAATGGACACCCAATGTCATCCAATGGTCACCATGGGTCATCAGTGGACACCCAATGGTCATCATGGGTCATCAATGGGCACCCAATGGTCATCATGGGTCATCAGTGGACACCCAATAGTCACCATGGGTCATCGATGGTCATCATGGGTCATCAACACCCAACGAACGGTCAACGCGGGTCATCAATGGGTACCCAATGGTCACCCAATTGTCATCATGGGTCATCAGTGACGACCCAATGGTCACCATGGGTCATCAATGGGCACCCAATGGTCATCATGGGTCATCAGTGGGTACCCAATGTCATCCAATGGTCACCATGGGTCATCGATGGTCATCATGGGTCATCAACACCCAACGCAACGCGGGTCATCAATGGGCACCCAATGGTCACCCAATGGTCACCATGGGTCATTATGATCACCCAATGGCCATCATGGGTTATCAATGGGTACCCAATGGTCACCCAATGGTCAACACGGGTCATCAATGGACACACAATGGTCACCATGGGTCATCAGTGGACACCCAATGGTCATCATGGGTCATCAATGGGCACCCAATGGTCACCATGGGTCATCAACGGTCATCATGGGTCATCAACACCCAACGAACGGCCAACACGGGTCATCAATGGGTACCCAATGGTCACCCAATGGTCATCATGGGTCATCAGTGGTCACCCAATGGTCATCATGGGTCATCAATGGGTACCCAATGGTCACCATGGGTCATCAGTGGGCACCCAGTGGTTATCAATGGGTACCCCATGGTCACCCAATGGTCATCATGGGTCATCAGTGGTCACCCAATGGTCATCATGGGTCATCAATGGGTACCCAATGGTCACCATGGGTCATCAGTGGGCACCCAGTGGTTATCAATGGGCACCCAATGGCCACCACGGGTCATCAATGGGCAATGGTCATCATGGGTCATCAACAGACAATGAACAGCCAACATGGGTCATCAATGGGCACCCAATGTCATCCAATGGTCACCATGGGTCATCAGTGGACACCCAATGGTCACCATGGGACATCTATGGGCACCCATTTGTCATCATGAGTCATCAATGGGCACCCAATGGTCACCCAGTGGTCACCATGGGTCATCAATGGGCACCCAATGGTCACCATGGGACATCTATGGGCAGCCATTGGTCATCATGGGTCATCTATGGGCACCCATTGGTCATCAATGGGCACCCAATGGTCACCATGGGCCATCAATGGGCACCCAATGGTCATCAATGGGCACCCAATGGTCACCGTGGGTCATCAATGGGCACCTAATGGCCACCATGGGTCATCAATGGGCACCCAACGGTCATCAATGGGCACCCAATGGTCACCATGGGTCATCAATGGGCACCTAATGGCCACCATGGGTCATCAATGGGCACCCAACGGTCATCAATGGGCACCCAATGGCCACCATGGGTCATCAACAGCCACCCAATGTCACCTATGGGTGGGGCTTTGCCACCCATGGGTGCTCAGGGGTGACCACCAAGAGACCACCTGAGAACCCTGGTGAGACCCATGAGCCACGTTGGGAGCCACCTGGGGTGGTCACCACGGGCGGGGGGTTTGTCACCCATGGTGGGGGGTTTGTCACCCATGGTGGGGGTGTCACCCACGGGTGGGGGTGTCACCCATGGGTGGGGGGTGTCACCTTCTCCACGTTGCTCCAGAACTGCTTGACCTCCTTGGCGATGGCCGAGGCCACCCGGCGCAGCTTGGCCTGCTCCTCCCGCTTGGCCCGCTCCTCCTTCTGCCGCTGCTCCTCGTGGTGCCGCATCACCATCCGCACCACCTGCGGGGACAGTGGGGACATCAGGGGACATCGGGGGACGTGGGGACATCGGGGGACGTGGGGACATCGGGGGATGTGGGGACATCAGGGGACGTGGGGAGATGGGAGGACAAGAGGACACAGGGACATGTGGACACTGCTGGTTCTGGTGGTGCCGCATCACCATCCGCACCACCTGCGGGGACAGTGGGGACATCGGGGGACATCGGGGGACGTGGGGACATTGGGGGAGATGGGGACATTGGGGGATGTGGGGAGATGGGGGGACATGGGGACACAGGGACATGGGGACACTGCTGGTTCTGGTGGTGCCGCATCACCATCCGCACCACCTGCGGGGACAGTGGGGACATCAGGGGACATCGGGGGACATCGGGGGACGTGGGGACATCGGGGGACGTGGGGACATTGGGGGAGATGGGGACATTGGGGGAGATGGGGACATTGGGGGACGTGGGGAGATGGGAGGACAAGAGGACACAGGGACATGGGGACACCGCTGGTCCTGGTGGTGCCGCATCACCATCCGCACCACCTGCGGGGACAGTGGGGACATCAGGGGACATCGGGGGACGTGGGGACATCGGGGGATGTGGGGGACATGGGGACATTGGGGGAGATGGGGACATTGGGGGAGATGGGGACACTGGGGGATGTGGGGAGATGGGGGGACATGGGGACACAGGGACATGGGGACACTGCTGGTCCTGGTGGTGCCGCATCACCATCCGCACCACCTGAGGGGACAGTGGGGACATCAGGGGACATCGGGGGACGTGGGGACATCGGGGGACGTGGGGACATTAGGGGACATGGGGACATTGGGGGAGATGGGGACATTGGGGGACGTGGGGAGATGGGAGGACAAGAGGACACAGGGACATGGGGACACTGCTGGTTCTGGTGGTGCCGCATCACCATCCGCACCACCTGCGGGGACAGTGGGGACATCAGGGGACATCGGGGGACGTGGGGACATCGGGGGACATGGGGACATTGGGGGACGTGGGGACATTGGGGGATGTGGGGAGATGGGGGGACATGGGGACACGGGGACATCAGGGGACATCGGGGGATGTGGGGAGATGGGGGGACATTGGGACATAGGGGGATATGGGGACACAGGGACATGGGGACACTGCTGGTTCTGGTGGTGCCGCATCACCATCCGCACCACCTGCGGGGACAGTGGGGACATCAGGGGACATCGGGGGACATCGGGGGACGTGGGGGACATGGGGACATTGGGGGAGATGGGGACATTGGGGGAGATGGGGACATTGGGGGATGTGGGGAGATGGGGGGACATGGGGACACAGGGACATGGGGACACTGCTGGTTCTGGTGGTGCCGCATCACCATCCGCACCACCTGCGGGGACAGTGGGGACATCAGGGGACATCGGGGGACATCGGGGGACGTGGGGGACATGGGGACATTGGGGGAGATGGGGGGACATGGGGACACGGGGACATCAAGGGACATCGGGGGACGTGGGGACATTGGGGGATGTGGGGAGATGGGGGGACATGGGGACACAGGGACATGGGGACACTGCTGGTCCTGGTGGTGCCGCATCACCATCCGCACCACCTGCGGGGACAGTGGGGACATCAGGGGACATCGGGGGACGTGGGGACATCGGGGGACGTGGGGACATTGGGGGACACGGGGAGATGGGAGGACAAGAGGACACAGGGACATGGGGACACTGCTGGTCCTGGTGGTGCCGCATCACCATCCGCACCACCTGCGGGGACAGTGGGGACATCAGGGGACATCGGGGGACGTGGGGACATCGGGGGACGTGGGGACATCGGGGGACGTGGGGACATTGGGGGACACGGGGAGATGGGAGGACAAGAGGACACAGGGACATGGGGACACTGCTGGTTCTGGTGGTGCCGCATCACCATCCGCACCACCTGCGGGGACAGTGGGGACATCGGGGGACATCGGGGGACGTGGGGACATCGGGGGAGATGGGGACATTGGGGGATGTGGGGAGATGGGGGGACATGGGGACACAGGGACATGGGGACACTGCTGGTTCTGGTGGTGCCGCATCACCATCCGCACCACCTGCGGGGACAGTGGGGACATCAGGGGACATCGGGGGACATCGGGGGACGTGGGGGACATGGGGACATTGGGGGAGATGGGGACATTGGGGGAGATGGGGACATTGGGGGACGTGGGAAGATGAGGGGACATGGGGACACGGGGACATCAGGGGACATCGGGGGATGTGGGGAGATGGGGGGACATTGGGACATAGGGGGATATGGGGACACAGGGACATGGGGACACTGCTGGTTCTGGTGGTGCCGCATCACCATCCGCACCACCTGCGGGGACAGTGGGGACATCGGGGGACATCAGGGGACATCGGGGGACGTGGGGGACATGGGGACATTGGGGGAGATGGGGACATTGGGGGACACGGGGAGATGGGAGGACAAGAGGACACAGGGACATGGGGACACTGCTTGTCCTGGTGGTGCCGCATCACCATCCGCACCACCTGCGGGGACAGTGGGGACATCGGGGGACATCGGGGGACGTGGGGACATCGGGGGAGATGGGGACATTGGGGGATGTGGGGAGATGGGGGGACATGGGGACACAGGGACATGGGGACACTGCTGGTTCTGGTGGTGCCGCATCACCATCCGCACCACCTGCGGGGACAGTGGGGACATCAGGGGACATCGGGGGACGTGGGGACATCGGGGGATGTGGGGACATCGGGGGACGTGGGGACATCAGGGGACGTGGGGAGATGGGAGGACAAGAGGACACAGGGACATGGGGACACTGCTGGTTCTGGTGGTGCCGCATCACCATCCGCACCACCTGCGGGGACAGTGGGGACATCAGGGGACATCGGGGGACGTGGGGACATCGGGGGACGTGGGGACATTGGGGGACATGGGGACATTGGGGGACATGGGGAGATGGGAGGACAAGAGGACACAGGGACATGGGGACACTGCTGGTCCTGGTGGTGCCGCATCACCATCCGCACCACCTGCGGGGACAGTGGGGACATCGGGGGACATCAGGGGACATCGGGGGACGTGGGGGACATGGGGACATTGGGGGAGATGGGGACATTGGGGGACGTGGGGAGATGGGGGGACATGGGGACACTGCTGGTCCTGGTGGTGCCGCATCAGCATCCGCACCACCTGCGGGGACAGTGGGGACATGGGGACATTGGGGGATATGGGGAGACGTGGGGATATTGGGGGACGTGGGGAGATGGGGGGACATCGGGGGATATGGGGGACATGGGGACATTGGGGGATATGGGGGACATCGGGGGTGGGTAGAGCCCCATGAGTGGGTGGGTGGAGCCCCATAAGGGGGTGGGTGGAGCCACATGGGTGGGCGGAGCCCCATGGGGGGTGGGTGGAGCCCCATGAGTGGGTAGAGCCCCATGAATGGGTGGGTGGAGCCACATAGGGGGGTGGGTGGAGCCCCATGGGTGGGCGGAGCCCCATGGGGGTGGAGACTTCAAGTGGGTGTATCCAAGGGGCGTTGTAGCCCAGGGGGTGGGTGGAGCCCCATGGGTGGGTGGAGCCCCATAAAGGAGTGGGTGGAGCCCCATAGAGGAGTGGGTGGAGCCCCACAGAGGGGTGGGTGGAGCCCCACAGAGGGGTGGGTGGAGCCCCATGAGTGGGTGGAACCCCATGAGTGGGTGGGTGGAGCCCCATAGGGGGCTGGGTGAAGCCCCATGGGTCGGTGGAGCCCCATAGGGGGGTGGAGCCCCATGAGTGGGTGGAGTCTTCAAGTGGGCGGAGCCCTATAGGGGGGTGGAGCCCTGTGTGTGGGTGGATCCAGGGGGTGGGTGGAGCCCCGTGGGTGGGTGGAGCCTGTCAGTGGGTGGAGCCCCATGGGTGGGCGTAGTCTGTCAGTGGGTGGAGCCCCATGGGTGGGCGTAGCCTGTCAGTGGGTGGATCCCCATGGGTGGGTGGAGCCCCACAGGTGGGCGGAGCCCCAGGCGTGGGCGGAGCCCCATGAGTGGGTGGGGTCCCATAGGAGGTGGGCGGGGCCCCATGGGTGGGCGGAGCCCCATGGGTGGGTGGAGCCCCATAAAGGAGTGGGTGGAGCCCCACAGAGGGGTGGGTGGAGCCCCACAGAGGGGTGGGTGGAGCCCCACAGAGGGGTGGGTGGAGCCCCACAGAGGGGTGGGTGGGGCACCATAGGGGGGTGGGTGGGGCCCCATAGGGGGGTGGAGCCTGTTAGTGGGTGGATCCAGGGGGTGGGTGGGTGGAGCCCCATGGGTGGGTGGAGCCCCACAGAGGGATGGGTGGAGCCCCATAGAGGAGTGGGTGGAGCCCCAGAGAGGGGTGGGCGGAGCCCCAGAGAGGCGTGGGCGGAGCCCCATAGAGGGGTGGGCGGAGCCCCAGAGAGGGGTGGGCGGAGCCCCAGAGAGGGGTGGGTGGAGCCCCACAGAGGAGTGGGTGGAGCCCCACAGAGGGGTGGGTGGAGCCCCATAGACGGGTGGGTGGGGCCCCATAGACGGGTGGGTGGGGCCCCATAGAGTGGTGGGTGGGGCCCCATAGGGGGGTGGAGCCTGTTAGTGGGTGGATCCAGGGGGTGGGTGGGTGGAGCCCCATGGGTGGGTGGAGCCCCACAGAGGGATGGGTGGAGCCCCATAAAGGAGTGGGTGGAGCCCCATAGAGGAGTGGGTGGAGCCTCATAGAGGGGTGGGTGGAGCCCCTTAGAGGGGTGGGCGGAGCCCCACAGAGGGGTGGGCGGAGCCCCACACAGGGGTGGGCGGAGCCCCACACAGGAGTGGGTGGAGCCCCACACAGGAGTGGGTGGAGCCCCACAGAGGAGTGGGTGGAGCCCCACAGAGGAGTGGGTGGAGCCCCATAGACGGGTGGGTGGAGCCCCATAGAGGGGTGGGTGGGGCCCCATAGGGGGGTGGAGCCTGTTAGTGGGTGGATCCAGGGGGTGGGTGGGTGGAGCCCCATGGGTGGGTGGAGCCCCACAGAGGGATGGGTGGAGCCCCATAAAGGAGTGGGTGGAGCCCCATAGAGAGGTGGGTGGAGCCCCATAGAGGGGTGGGTGGAGCCCCAGAGAGGGGTGGGCGGAGCCCCACAGAGGGGTGGGTGGGGCACCATAGGGGGGTGGGTGGAGCCCCATAGGGGGGTGGAGCCTGTTAGTGGGTGGATCCAGGGGGTGGGTGGGTGGAGCTCCATGGGTGGGTGGAGCCCCACAGAGGGATGGGTGGAGCCCCATAGAGGAGTGGGTGGAGCCCCAGAGAGGGGTGGGCGGAGCCCCAGAGAGGGGTGGGCGGAGCCCCAGAGAGGGGTGGGTGGAGCCCCATAGAGGAGTGGGTGGAGCCCCACAGAGGAGTGGGTAGAGCCCCACAGAGGGGTGGGTGGAGCCCCATAGACGGGTGGGTGGAGCCCCATAGACGGGTGGGTGGGGCCCCATAGAGGGGTGGGTGGGGCCCCATAGGGGGGTGGAGCCTGTTAGTGGGTGGATCCAGGGGGTGGGTGGGTGGAGCCCCATGGGTGGGTGGAGCCCCACAGAGGGATGGGTGGAGCCCCATAAAGGAGTGGGTGGAGCCCCATAGAGGGGTGGGTGGAGCCCCAGAGAGGGGTGGGTGGAGCCCCATAGAGGGGTGGGTGGAGCCCCACAGAGGGGTGCGTGGAGCCTGTCAGTGGGTGGAGCCCCATGGGTGGGCGTAGCCTGTCAGTGGGTGGATCCCCATGGGTGGGTGGAGCCCCACAGGTGGGCGGAGCCCCAGGCGTGGGCGGAACCCCATGAGTGGGTGGGGCCCCATAGGGGGTGGGCAGAGCCCCATGGGTGGGTGGAGCCCCATAAAGGGGTGGGTGGAGCCCCATAAAGGGGTGGGTGGAGCCCCATAGAGGGGTGGGTGGAGCCCCATAGAGGGGTGGGTGGAGCCCCATAATGGGGTGGGCGGAGCCCCAGAGAGGGGTGGGCGGGGCCCCAGAGAGGGATGGGTGGAGCCCCATAAAGGAGTGGGTGGAGCCCCATAAAGGGGTGGGCGGAGCCCCACACAGGAGTGGGTGGAGCCCCATAGAGGAGTGGGTGGAGCCCCACAGAGGAGTGGGTGGAGCCCCATAGACGGGTGGGTGGAGCCCCATAGAGGGGTGGGTGGGGCCCCATAGGGGGGTGGAGCCTGTTAGTGGGTGGATCCAGGGGGTGGGTGGGTGGAGCCCCATGGGTGGGTGGAGCCCCACAGAGGGATGGGTGGAGCCCCATAAAGGAGTGGGTGGAGCCCCATAGAGAGGTGGGTGGAGCCCCATAGAGGGGTGGGTGGAGCCCCAGAGAGGGGTGGGCGGAGCCCCAGAGAGGGGTGGGCGGAGCCCCACAGAGGGGTGGGCGGAGCCCCACAGAGGGGTGGGCGGAGCCCCACACAGGGTTGGTTGGAGCCCCACAGAGGAGTGGGTGGAGCCCCATAGAGGCGTGGGTGGGGCCCCATAGGGGGGTGGAGCCTGTTAGTGGGTGGATCCAGGGGGTGGGTGGGTGGAGCCCCATGGGTGGGTGGAGCCCCACAGAGGGATGGGTGGAGCCCCATAAAGGAGTGGGTGGAGCCCCATAGAGGAGTGGGTGGAGCCTCATAGAGGGGTGGGTGGAGCCCCTTAGAGGGGTGGGCGGAGCCCCACAGAGGGTGGACGGAGCCCCACACAGGAGTGGGTGGAGCCCCACACAGGAGTGGGTGGAGCCCCACACAGGAGTGGGTGGAGCCCCACAGAGGAGTGGGCGGAGCCCCACAGAGGAGTGGGCGGAGCCCCAGAGAGGGGTGGGCGGAGCCCCACACAGGAGTGGGTGGAGCCCCATAGAGGAGTGGGTGGAGCCCCATAGGGGGGTGGGTGGAGCCTGTTAGTGGGTGGATCCAGGGGGTGGGTGGGTGGAGCCCCAAGGGTGGGCGGAGCCCCATAGAGGGGTGGGCGGAGCCCCATAAAGGAGTGGGTGGAGCCCCAGAGAGGGGTGGGCGGAGCCCCAGAGAGGGGTGGGCGGAGCCCCAGAGAGGGGTGGGCGGAGCCCCACACAGGAGTGGGTGGAGCCCCACACAGGAGTGGGTGGAGCCCCATAGATGGGTGGGTGGAGCCCCATAGACAGGTGGGTGGAGCCCCATAGACGGGTGGGTGGGGCCCCATAGGGGGGTGGAGCCTGTTAGTGGGTGGATCCAGGGGGTGGGTGGGTGGAGCCCCATGGGTGGGTGGAGCCCCACAGAGGGATGGGTGGAGCCCCATAAAGGAGTGGGTGGAGCCCCATAGAGGGGTGGGCGGAGCCCCACACAGGAGTGGGTGGAACCCCATAGAGGAGTGGGTGGAGCCCCACAGAGGAGTGGGTGGAGCCCCATAGACGGGTGGGTGGAGCCCCATAGAGGCGTGGGTGGGGCCCCATAGGGGGGTGGAGCCTGTTAGTGGGTGGATCCAGGGGGTGGGTGGGTGGAGCCCCATGGGTGGGTGGAGCCCCACAGAGGGATGGGTGGAGCCCCATAAAGGAGTGGGCGGAGCCCCAGAGAGGGGTGGGCGGAGCCCCAGAGAGGGGTGGGCGGAGCCCCAGAGAGGAGTGGGTGGAGCCCCATAGAGGAGTGGGTGGAGCCCCATAGAGGGGTGGGTGGAGCCCCATAGGGGGGTGGAGCCTGTTAGTGGGTGGATCCAGGGGGTGGGTGGGTGGAGCCCCATGGGTGGGCGGAGCCCCGCAGAGGGGTGGGCGGAGCCCCATAAAGGAGTGGGTGGAGCCCCAGAGAGGGGTGGGCGGAGCCCCAGAGAGGGGTGGGCGGAGCCCCAGAGAGGGGTGGGCGGAGCCCCAGACAGGAGTGGGTGGAGCCCCATAGAGGCGTGGGTGGGGCCCCATAGGGGGGTGGAGCCTGTTAGTGGGTGGATCCAGGGGGTGGGTGGGTGGAGCCCCAAGGGTGGGCGGAGCCCCACAGAGGGATGGGTGGAGCCCCATAAAGGAGTGGGTGGAGCCCCATAGAGGAGTGGGTGGAGCCCCAGAGAGGGGTGGGCGGAGCCCCACAGAGGGATGGGTGGAGCCCCACAGAGGGATGGGTGGAGCCCCACAGGGGGATGGGTGGAGCCCCACAGAGGGATGGGTGGGGCCCCATAGACGGGTGGGTGGGGCCCCATAGGGGGGTGGGTGGGGCCCCATAGGGGGGTGGGTGGGGCCCCATAGGGGGGTGGAGCCTGTTAGTGGGTGGATCCAGGGGGTGGGTGGGTGGAGCCCCAAGGGTGGGCGGAGCCCCACAGAGGGGTGGGCGGAGCCCCATGGGAATGGCCCAAGCAGGCTGGAGCCTGCCAGTGACTGGAGCCCAGTGGGCGGAGCCCGCGGGGTGGGCGGAGCCTCGGGGCGGGGGGGTGGGCGTTACCTTCCTGGCCACGCCCCTCTTCCAGCGGCGCTCCTGGGCGAAGTCCTGGGCCAGCCACTGCATCTCCTCGCAGAGGTAGTCCCAGTGCACCTTGGGCCGCGCCGGCTCGGGCACCTTGGGCAGGCGCCGCAGCGACCAGAAGCCCTCGCGCTTCATCTCCGACACGCGGTGCTCCACCTCCGCCTCCTGCGCCGCGAAACGGGGACGCTCGCACCAAAAACGGCTCTTTTACGCCCAAAAATGGCTCTTTTACGCCCAAAAATGGCTCGGTTCCGCCCAAAAATGGCTCATTTAGGACCAAAAATGGCTCATTTAGGACCAAAAATGGCTCATTTAGGACCAGAAATGGCTCAGTTTGGGACAGAAATGGCTCATTTAGGGCCAAAAATCGCTCAGTTTGGGCCAAAAGTGGCTCATTTAGGATCAGAAACGGCTCATTTGGGACCAGAAATTGCTCAGTTTGGGCCAAAAAGGGCTCATTTAGGACCAAATATGGCTCATTTAGGACCAGAAGTGGCTCATTTGGGACCAGAAGTGGCTCATTTAGGGCCAAAAAGGGCTCATTTAGGACCAGAAATGGCTCAGTTTGGGACAGAAATGGCTCATTTTGGACCAGAAGTGGCTCATTTGGGGCCCAAAGTGGCTCATTTGGGGCCAAAAAGGGCTCATTTAGGACCAAATATGGTGCAGTTTGGGCCAGAAATGGCTCATTTAGGGGCAAAAATGGCTCATTTAGGGCCAAAAATGGCTCATTTGGGGCCAAAAGTGGCTCATTTAGGACCAGAAATGGATCATTTAGGATCACAAATGGCTCATTTAAGACAGAAATGGCTCATTTAGGATCAGAAATGGCTCATTTGGGACCAGAAATGGCTCATTTAGGGCCAAAAAGGGCTCATTTAGGACCAGAAATGGCTCATTTAGGGCCAGAAATGGCTCATTTGGGACCAGAAATGGCTCATTTGGGGCCAAAAAGGGCTCATTTTGGACCAGAAATGGCTCATTTGGGGCCAAAAGTGGCTCATTTGGGACCTAAAATGGCTCATTTAGGACCAAAACCAGTGCAGTTAAGACCAAAAATGGCTCATTTGGGGCCAAACATGGCTCATTTGGGGCCAAAAATGGCTCATTTGGGACCAGAAATGGCTCATTTAGGGCCAAAAGTGGCTCATTTAGGACCAAACATGGCTCGGTTTGGCCCAAAAAGGGCTCATTTAGGACCAAAAATGGCACATTTAGGATCAGAAATGGCTCATTTGGGCCAGAAATGGCTCATTTGGTGCCAAAAAGGGCTCATTTAGGACCAGAAATGGCTCATTTAGGACCAGAAGTGGCTCATTTAGGGCCAAAAATGGCTCATTTAGGACCAAAAATGGCTCATTTAGAGCCAGAAATGGCTCATTTAGGGCCAGAAATGGCTCATTTGGGGCCAAAAAGGGCTCATTTAGGACCAAATATGGTGCAGTTTGGGCCAAAAATGGCGCATTTAGGGCCAAAAATGGCTCATTTGGGGCCAAATGTGGCTCATTTAGGACCAGAAATGGATCATTTAGGATCACAAATGGCTCATTTAAGACAGAAATGGCTCATTTAGGACCAGAAATGGCTCATTTGGGACCAGAAATGGCTCATTTGGGACCAGAAATGGCTCATTTTGGGCCAAAAAGGGCTCATTTAGGACCAGAAATGGCTCAGTTTGGGACAGAAATGGCTCATTTAGGACCAGAAATGGCTCAGTTTGGGACCAGAAATGGCTCATTTAGGGCCAAAAAGGGCTCATTTAGGACCAAATATGGCTCATTTAGGGCCAGAAGTGGCTCATTTGGGGCCCAAAGTGGCTCATTTAGGGCCAGAAATGGCTCATTTGGGGCCCAAAGTGGCTCATTTGGGGCCAAAAGTGGCTCATTTAGGACCAAAAATGGCACATTTAGTATCAGAAATGGCTCATTTGGGCCAAAAATGGCTCATTTGGGACCAGAAATGGCTCATTTAGGACCAGAAATGGCTCAGTTTGGGACAGAAATGGCTCATTTTGGACCAGAAGTGGCTCATTTGGGGCCAGAAATGGCTCATTTGGGGCCCAAAGTGGCTCATTTGTGCCCAAAAGTGGCTCATTTAGGGCCAGAAATGGATCATTTGGGGCCAGAAATGGCTCATTTAGGACCAAATATGGTGCAGTTTGGACCAGAAATGGCTCATTTAGGACCAAAAAGGGCTCATTTAGGACCAGAAATGGCTCATTTAGGATCAGAAATGGCTCATTTGGGGCCCAAAGTGGCTCATTTGGGGCCAAAAGTGGCTCATTTGGGGCCAAAAATGGCTCATTTAGGACCAGAAATGGCTCATTTAGGGCCAGAAATGGCTCATTTGGGACCAGAAATGGCTCAGTTAGGACCAAAAAGGGCTCATTTGGGACCAGAAATGGCTCATTTGGGGCCAAAAAGGGCTCATTTAGGACCAGAAATGGCTCATTTAGGGCCAAACATGGCTCAGTTAGGACCAAATATGGTGCAGTTTGGGCCAGAAATGGCTCATTTAGGGCCAGAAATGGCTCAGTTTGGGACAGAAATGGTTCATTTAGGACCACAAATGGCTCATTTAGGATCAGAAACGTCTCATTTAGGATCAGAAATGGCTCATTTAGGGCCAAAAATGGCTCAGTTAGGACCAAAAATGGCTCATTTAGGGTCAGAAATGGCTCATTTAGGATCAGAAATGGATCATTTAGGGCCAAAAATGGCTCATTTGGGACCAGAAGTGGCTCATTTAGGACAGAAATGGCTCATTTAGGGCCAGAAATGGCTCATTTAGGATCAGAAATGGCTCAGTTTGGGCCAAAAAGGGCTCATTTAGGACCAAATATGGTGCAGTTTGGGGCCAGAAATGGCTCATTTAGGGCCAGAAATGGCTCAGTTTGGGCCAAAAATGGCTCATTTAGGATCAGAAATCGCTCATTTGGGGCCAAAAAGGGCTCATTTAGGACCAAACATGGCTCGGTTTGGCCCAAAAATGGCTCATTTAAGACCAAAAATGCCTCATTTGGGACTAAATATGGCGCAGTTTGGGCCAGAAATGGCTCATTTAGGGCCAGAAATGGCCCCCAGAGCCCCCCAATGACCCCCCAGTGTCCCCCAATGATCCCTCAGAGCCCCCCAAATCCCCCCAGTGCCCCCCAATGATTCCCCCACTGTCCCCCAGAGCCCCCCAATGACCCCCAAGCCCCCCAATGACCCCCAAGCCCCCCAATGATTTCCCCAGTGCCCCCCAAATACCCCCAATGACCCCCCAGTGTCCTCCAATGAGCCCCCAGAGCCCCCCAATGACCCCCAAGTCCCCCCAGAGCCTCCCAAATACCCCCCAGAGCCCCCCAATGACCCCCTAGAGCCCCCCAAATACCCCCCAGACCCCCCAATGACCCCCTAGAGCCCCTCAATGACCCCCCACAGCCCCCCAAATACCTCCCAGTGTCCCCCAATGACCCCCCAGAGCCCCCCAATGATTCCCCCAGAGCCCCCCAAATACCCCCCAATGTCCCCCAATGACCCCCCAGAGCCCCCCAAATGCCCCCAGTGTCCCCCAATGACCCCCCAGAGCCCCCCCAATACCCCCCAATGTCCCCCAATGACCCCCCAGTGTTCCCCAATGATCACCCAGTGCCCCCCAAATACCCCCCAGTGTCCCCCAATGACCCCCCAGAGCCCCCCAAATACCCTCAATGACCCCCCAGTGTCCTCCAATGAGCCGCCAGAGCCCCCCAAATACCCCCAATGACCCCCCAGTGTCCTCCAATGAGCCGCCAGAGCCCCCCAATGACCCCCCAGTGTCCCCCAGTGCCCCCAAATACCCCCAATGTCCCCCAATGACCCCCCAGAGCCCCCCAATGACCCCCAAGTCCCCCCAGAGCCCCCCAAATACCCCCCAGCGTCCCCCAATGACCCCCCAGAGCCCCCCAAATACTCCCCAGTGCCCCCCGATCACCCCCCAGAGCCCCCCCCAGTGCCCCCCAAATACCCTCCAGTGTCCCCCAATGACCCCCCAGAGCCCCCCAATGACTCTCAAGCCCCCCAATGACCCCCCAGAGCCCCCCAATGACCCCCAGTGTCCCCCAATGACCCCCCCACAGCCCCACAATGACCCCCCATAGCCCCCCAATGACCCCCCAGTGCCCCCCAAATACCCCCCAATGACCCCCCCAGTGTCCCCCAATGACCCCCCAGAGCCCCCCAATGACCCCCCAGCCCCCCAAGTGCCCCCATAGCCCCCCATGACTCACATGCTTGGCCTGCTCGGCGATCTCGGCCTGGGCCCGGTCCCAGGGGTTTGGGGGTTCGGGGGGGCCGGGGGGCCCATCGGGTCGGGGGGGGCCCGGGGACGACGCCGGGGGGGACACGGAGCCGGGGGACCCCGAGGAGGCCGGGGACACCGGGCTGCTCCCCGTCATTCTGCCCGCGGGGACCTGGGGACAACGGGGGTTTGGGGGGACTTGGGGGCAATGGGGGTTTGGGGAGCAATGGGGGCTTGGGGGGCAATGGGGGTTTGGGGGGACTTGGGGGGCTTGGGGGGCAATGGGGGGTTGGGGGGCACTGGGGGGGTTTGGGGGTTTTGGGGGCACAGGGGGCAATGGGGGCTTGGGGGACAATGGGGGTTTGGGGGGCAATGGGGGTTTGGGGGGACTTGGGGGCACTTGGGGGACTTGGGGGGCAATGAGGGTCTGGGGGGCAATGGGGGTTTGGGGGGACTTGGGGGACTTGGGGGGCAATGGGGGTTTGGGGGGCAATGGGGGGTTGGGGGGACTTGGGGGGTTTGGGGAGCAATGGGGGTTTGGGGGGCAATGGGGGCTTGGGGGGCAATGGGGGCTTGGGGGGCAATGGGGGCTTGGGGGAATTTGGGGGGCACAGGGGACTTGGGGGGCAATGGGGGTTGGGGGGATTTGGGGGGCAATGGGGACTTGGGGGTCAATGGGGGTTTGGGGGGCAATGGGGGTTTGGGGGTCAATGGGGGTTTGGGGGGCAATGGGGGTTTGGGGGGCAATGGGGGTTTGGGGGGGCAATGGGGGCTTGGGGGGCAATGGGGGCTTGGGGGGGCAATGGGGGTTTGGGGGGCAATGGGGGTTTGGGGGGACTTGGGGGGCTTGGGGAGCAATGGGGGTTTGGGGGGCAATGGGGGTTTGGGGGGACTTGGGGGGCTTGGGGAGCAATGGGGGTTTGGGGGGATTTGGGGGGCACAGGGGACTTGAGGGGCAATGGGGGTTGGGGGGCAATGGGGACTTGGGGGGCAATGGGGGGTTTGGGGGACACAGGGGGCACAGGGGACTTGGGGGGCAATGGGAGTTGGGGGGCATTGGGGGTTTGGGGGGACTTGGGGGGCTTTGGGAGCAATGGGGGTTTGGGGGCACTGAGGGGCTTGGGGGGCAATGGGGGTTTGGGGGGCAATGGGGGTTGGGGGGATTTGGGGGGCAATGGGGACTTGGGGGGCAATGGGGGGTTGGGGAGCAATGGGGGTTTGGGAGACACAGGGGGCACAGGGGACTTGGGGGGCTTGGAGAGCAATGGGGGTTTGGGGGGCAATGGGGGTTTGAGGGGCAATGGGGGTTTTGGGGGGACTTGGGGGGCTTGGGGAGCAATGGCGGTTTGGGGGGACTTGGGTTTGGGGGGCAATGGGGGTTGGGGGGCAATGGGGGGCACAGGGGACTTGGGGGGCAATGGGGGTGTTGGGGGCACTTGGGGGGCACAGGGGGCTTGGGGGGCAATGGGGGTTTGGGGGGACTTGGGGGACTTGGGGGGCAATGGGGGTTTGGGGGGCAATGGGGGTTTGGGGGGATTTGGGGGGCACAGGGGACTTGAGGGGCAATGGGGGTTGGGGGGATTTGGGGGGCAATGGGGACTTGGGGGGCAATGGGGGGTTGGGGGGCAATGGGGGGCACAGGGGGCTTGGGGGGCAATGGGGGTTTGGGGGGCAATGGCGGTTTGAGGGGATTTGGGGGGCACTGGGGGGTTTGGGGGACACAGGGGACCTGGGGGGCAATGAGGGTTTGGGGGGCAATGGGGACTTGGGGGATTTGCGGGGCACTGGGGGGTTTGATGGGATTTGGGGGGCACTGGGGGATTGGAAGGCAATGGGGGGGTTGGGGGGACTTGGGGGGCAATGGGGGGGTTGGGAGGCAATGGGGGAGTTGGGGGGACTTGGGGGGCTTGGGGAGCAATGGGGGTTTGGGGGGCAATGGGGGGGTTGGGGGGCACAGTTGGCAATGGGGGTTTGGGGGGCACTGCGGGGTTTGGGGGACAACGGGGGGCACAGGGGACCTGAGGGGCAATGGGGGTTTGGGGGACATGGGGGGCACAGGGGACTTGGGGGGCAATGGGGGGTTGGGGGTATTTGGGGGGCAATGGGGGCTTTGAGGGGACTTGGGGGGCACTGGGGGATTGGGGGGGTTTGGGGGGCACTGGGGGGTTGGAGGGCAATGGGGGGCTTGGGGGGACTTCGGGGGCAATGGGGGTTTGGGGGGCAATGGGGGGTTGGGGGGACTTGGGGGACAATTGGGGGGTTGGGAGGCAATGGGGGGGTTGGGGGGACTTGGGGGGCTTGGGGAGCAATGGGGGTTTGGGAGGCAATGGGGGGGTTGGGGGGCACAGGGGGCAATGGGGGTTTGGGGGGCACTGCGGGGGTTGGGGGACAACGGGGGGCACAGGGGACCTGGGGGGCAATGGGGGTTTGGGGGGCAATGGGGGACTTGGGGGGCAATGGGGGTTTGGGGGGCAATGGGGGTTTGGGGGGCAATGGGGGTTTGGGGGGCACTGCGGGGGTTGGGGGACAACGGGGGGCACAGGGGACCAGAGGGGCAATGGGGGTTTGGGGGACATGGGGGGCACAGGGGACTTGGGGGGCAATGGGGGGTTGGGGGTATTTGGGGGGCAATGGGGGCTTTGAGGGGACTTGGGGGGCACTGGGGGATTGGGGGGGTTTGGGGGGCACTGGGGGGTTGGAGGGCAATGGGGAGCTTGGGGGGCAATGGGGGGCTTGGGGGGACTTCGGGGCAATGGGGGTTTGGGGGGCAATGGGGGGCTTGGGGAGCAATGGGGGTTTGGGGGGGCAATGGGGGTTTGGGGGGGCAATGGGGGGTTGGGGGGCACTGAGGGGGTTGGGGGGCACAGGGGGCAATGGGGGTTTGGGGGGGCAATGGGGACTTGGGGGGTTTGGGGGGCAATGGGGGGTTTGAGGGGATTTGGGGGGCACTGGGGGGTTGGGAGGCAATGGGGGAACTGGGGGGACTTGGGGGGCAATGGGGGATTTGGGGGGTGTTGGGCAGAATTGGGGGGATCCTGGTTCTGTTTGGGGGGGTCCTGGTTCAGTTGGGGGGCCCTGAGGAACCCTGGTTCAATTTGGGGGACCCTGGTTCAGTTTGGGGGGGTCCTGGTTCAGTTTGGGGGGTTCCTGGGGACCCTGGTTCAGTTTGGGGGGGGTCCTGAGGGACTCTGCTTCAGTTTGGGGGTCCTGGTTCAGTTTGGGGGGTCCTGGTTCAGTTTGGGGGACCCTGGCTCAGTTTGGGGGGGTCCTGATCCAGTTTGGGGGGTCCTGGGGGACCCTGGTTCAGTTTGGGCGGGTTCTGGTTCAGTTTCGCGGGACCCTGGTTCAGTTCGGGGGGTCCTGGGGGTCCCTGGTTCAGTTTGGGGGGGTCCTGGGGGTCCCTGCTTCAGTTTGGGGGGGTCCTGGTCCAGTTTGGGGGGTCCTGGTTCAGTTTGGGGGGGTCCTGGGGGTCCCTGGTTCAGTTTGGGGGGTCCTCGGGGACCCTGGTTCAGTTTGGGGGGTCCTGGTTCAGTTTTGGGGACCCTGGCTCAGTTTGGGGGGGTGCTGAGGGACCCCGGTTTAATTTGGGGGACCCTGGCTCAGTTTGGGGGACCCTGGTTCAGTTTGGGGGTCCTGGGGCACCTTGGTTCAGTTTGGGGGGGTTCTGGGGGGACCCTGGTTCAGTTTGGGGGGGTCCTGGTCCAGCTTGGGGGGTCCTGGGGGACCCTGGTTCAGTTTGGGGGGTTCCGGGGGGTCCCTGGTTCAGTTTGGGGGTCCTGGGGACCCTGGCTCAGTTTGGGGGTCCCTGCTTCAGTTTGGGGGGTTCTGGTTCAGTTTGGGGGGGTCCTGGTTCAGTTTGGGGGGTTCTGTGGGACCCTGGTTCAGTTTGGGGGACCCAGGTTCAGTTTGGGGGGACCCTGTTTCAGTTTGGGGGTGTCCCGGGGACCCTGGCTCAGTTTGGGGGGGTCCTGGTTCAGTTTGGGGGGGGTCATGGCTCAGTTTGGGGGGTCCTGATTCAGTCTGGGGGACTCTGGTTCAGTTTGGGGGGTCCTGGTTCAGTTTGGGGGGGTCCTGGGGACCCTGGCTCAGTTTGGGGGGGTCCTGGTTCAGTTTGGGGGGGTCTTGGTTCAGTTTGGGGGGGTCCTGGTTCAGTTTGGGGGGGTCTTGGTTCAGTTTGGGGGGGTCCTGGGGGACCCTGGTTCAGTTTGGGGGTTCCTGGGGACCCTGGTTCAGTTTGGGGGGGGTCCTGAGGGACTCTGCTTCAGTTTGGGGGGACCCCGCTTCAGTTTGGGGGGTCCTGGGGGACCCTGGCTCAGTTTGGGGGGTCCTGGGGGACCCTGGTTCAGTTTGGGGGGGTTCTGGTTCAGTTTCGGGGGACCTGGTTCAGTTCGGGGGGATTCTGGGGGACCCTGGTTCAGTTTGGGGGGTTCCGGGGGGTCCCTGGTTCAGTTTGGGGGGTTCCGGGGGGTCCCTGCTTCAGTTTGGGGGGTCCTGCTTCAATTTGGGGGGTCCTGGTTCAGTTTGGGGGGTCCTGGTTCAGTTTGGGGGGTCCTGGTTCAGTTTGGGGGGTCCTCGGGGACCGTGGTTCAGTTTGGGGGGTCCTGGCTCAGTTTGGGGGGTCCTGGTTCAGTTTGGGGGGTCCTCGGGGACCGTGGTTCAGTTTGGGGGGTCCTGGCTCAGTTTGGGGGACCCCGGTTCAGTTTGGGGGACCCTGGCTCAGTTTGGGGGGGTGCTGAGGGACCCCGGTTTAATTTGGGGGACCCTGGCTCAGTTTGGGGGACTCTGGTTGAGTTTGGGGGGTCCTGGTTCAGTTTGGGGGGACCTGGTTCAGTTTGGGGGTCCTGGGGCACCTTGGTTCAGTTTGGGGGGTCCTGGGGGGACCCTGGTTCAGTTTGGGGGGTCCTGGTTCAGTTTGGGGGGTCCTGGTTCAGTTTGGGGGGCCCTCGGGGACCGTGGTTCAGTTTGGGGGGTCCTGGCTCAGTTTGGGGGACCCCAGTTCAGTTTGGGGGACCCTGGCTCAGTTTGGGGGGGTGCTGAGGGACCCCGGTTTAATTTGGGGGACCCTGGCTCAGTTTGGGGGACTCTGGTTGAGTTTGGGGGAGTCCTGGTTCAGTTTGGGGGGACCTGGTTCAGTTTGGGGGTCCTGGGGCACCTTGGTTCAGTTTGGGGGGTCCTGGGGGGACCCTGGTTCAGTTTGGGGGGTCCTGGGGGACCCTGGTTCAGTTTGGGGGTCCCTGGTTCAGTTTGGGGGGTCCTGGTTCAGTTTGGGGGGTCCTGGTTCAGTTTGGGGGGGTCCCGGGGACCCTGGCTCAGTTTGGGGGGGTCCTGGTTCAGTTTGGGGGGGGTCATGGCTCAGTTTGGGGGGTCCTGATTCAGTCTGGGGGGCCCTGGTTCAGTTTGGGGGGTCCTGGGGACCCTGGTTCAGTTTGGGGGGACCCTGGTTCAATTTGGGGGGACCCTGGTTCAGTTTGGGGGGGCCCTGGTTCAGGTTGTGGGGGGTCCTGGGTCAGTTTGGGGGGGTCCTGGCTCAACCAGGGGGTCCTGGTTCAACTGGGGGCCCAGGGGTGTCTAAAGCCGCCCCCCACCCATGGGTGCTGATCCCCCCCGAGGTGCTCGCCCCCCACCCCCCATTTTGGGGTCCCCCCTCACCTGTGGGTGCAGCGGCGGGTGGGGGCGGGGCGGGGGGTTCGGGGGGGCCCCGGCTGGGGGGGCACCCCCCTGGCCCAGGGCATGCTGGGAAGGGGGGGCCTCATCCTGGTCCAGCTCCTGGGCGCCCGGGCGGCCCAGCCTGCGCTGCAGCGAGCCGCCTGGGGGGGGGGCACGGTCAGGGCACCCATGGGTGCTGAGCCCCCCACATGGGTGCTGAGACACACCCAGGGGTGCTGAGCACCCCCACATATGGGTGCTGAGCCCCATCCAGGGGTGCTGAGGCCCCCCACATATGGGTGCTGAGCTACACAAATGGGTGCTGAGCCCCCCACATGGGTGCTGAGCCACACCCAGGGGTGCTGAGCCCCATCCAGGGGTGCTGAGCACCCCCACATATGGGTGCTGAGCCACCCACCCACCCACCTATGCATAGTGAGCTCCCACCCACGGGTGCTGAGCTCCTCACATGGGTGCTGAGCCCTCCCACCCATTGGTGCTGAGCCACACAAATGGGTGCTGAGCCCCTCCACATATGGGTGCTGAGACACACACATGGGTGCTGAGTCCCCACCTATGGGTGCTGAGCCCCCACCACCAAGCCGCCTGCAGGGCGGATGCGGTCAGGGGGCACCCATGGGTGCTGAGCCCCCCACATGGGTGCTGAGACACACCCAGGGGTGCTGAGACCCCCACCTATGGGTGCTGAGCCCCCTCACATGGGTGCTGCCCCCCACCCATGGGTTCTGAGCCCCCTCACATGGGTCCTTGAACCCCCACCCATGGGTGCTGACCCCCCCACCCATGGGTGCTGAGCCCCTCACATGGGTCCTTGAACCCCCACCCATGGGTGCTGCTCCCCACACCCATGGGTGCTCCCCCTCACATGGGTGCTGAGCCACACCCACGGGTGCTGAGCCCTCCACCCATGGGTGCTGAGCCCCCACACATGGGTGCTGAGCCACCCACCCACACATGGAGACTGACCCCCCACCTATGGGTACTGAGCCACCACTCATGGGTGCTCAGCTCCCACCCATGGGTGCTGAGTCCCCACCACCGAGTCGCCTGGGGGGGGACACGGTCAGGGCACCCATGGGTGCTGAGCCCCCACACATGGGTGCTGAGCCCCCTCACATGGGTCCTTGAACCCCCACCCATGAGTGCTCCCCCTCACATGGGTCCTGAGCCCCCCACCCATGGGTGCTGAGCCCCCCACTCATGGGTGCTCCCCCTCACATGGGTGCTGCCACCCACCCACGGGTGCTGACCCCTCCACCCATGGGTGCTGAGCCCCTACCCCTGGGTGCTGCTCCCCGCACCCATGGGTGCTGAGCCCCCTCACATGGGTGCTGCCCCCCACCCATGGGTGCTGAGCCCCCTCACATGGGTCCTTGAACCCCCACCCATGGGTGCTGAGCCCCCCACATGGGTTCTGACCCCCACCCATGGGTGCTCCCCCTGACATGGGTGCTGCCCCCACCCACGGGTGCTGACCCCTCCACCCATTGGTGCTGAGCCCCACCCATGGGTGCTGCTCCCTACACCCATGTGTCCTGAGCCCCCCACCCATGGGTGCTGACCCCCACTCATGGGTGCTGAGCCCCCTCACATGGGTGCTGCCCCCCACCCATGGGTGCTGACCCCCACCCATGGGTCCTTAAACCCCCACCCATGGGTGCTGAGCCCCCCACATGGGTTCTGACCCCCACCCATGGGTGCTCCCCCTCACATGGGTGCTGCCCCCCACCCATGGGTGCTGACCCCCACCCATGCGTCTTGAGCCCCCCACCCATGCATCCTGAGCCCCCCTCCCATGGGTGCTGAGCCCCCCAGCCATGGGTGCTCCCCCTCACATGGGTGCTGACCCCCACCCATGGGTGCTGCCCCTCACATGGGTCCTGAGCCCCCCACCCATGGGTGCTCCCCCTCACATGGGTGCTGACCCCCACCCATGGGTGCTGCTCCCTACACCCATGTGTCCTGAGCCCCCCACCCATGGGTGCTGAGCCCCCCACCCATGGGTGCTCCCCCTCACATGGGTGCTGACCCCCACCCATGCGTCCTGAGCCCCCCACCCATGGGTGCTGAGCCCCCCACCCATGGGTGTTGAGCCCCCCACCCATGGGTGCTCCCCCTCACATGGGTGCTGCCCCCCACCCATGGGTGCTGACCCCCACCCATGGGTCCTTGAACCCCCACCCATGGGTGCTGCCCCCCCCCATGGGTGCTGCCCCCACCTGAGTGCGCGGGGGCCTCCTCCTCCTCCTCACACTCCACTTCCACGGTGTCGGTGGGCGGGGGACACACCTGGGGACACGGGGGGACACCCATGGGTGCTGAGCCCCCCACCCTGACCTCTGACCCCCACTTGGGGGTCCCCTGCCCCATAGCGGCAGCACCAAAGGGTCATGGGGGGTCCCTCATTGTCCCCTCACCCCAAAGTGTCCCCAAACTGGCCCCTCACCTCACACTGTCCACATGTCCCCAAGTGTCCCCAAACTGTCCCCATGCCCCAAAGTGTCCCCAAGTGTCCCAAAGTGTCCCCAAAGTGTCCCCATGTCCCCAAGTGTCCCCAAACTGTCCCCATATCCCACATTGTCCCCATGTCCCAAAGTGTCCCCACATGCCCAGGTGTCCCCAAACCGTCCCCATGTCCCAAAGTGTCCCCAAGTGTCCCCAAACTGTCCCCATATCCCACATTGTCCCCACGTCCCAAAGTGTCCCCACATCCCCAAGTGTCCCCAAACTGTCCCCATGTGCCAAAGTGTCCCCAAGTGTCCCCAAACTGTCCCCATATCCCACATTGTCCCCATGTCCCAAAGTGTCCCCACATGCCCAGGTGTCCCCAAACTGTCCCCATGTCCCAAAGTGTCCCCAAGTGTCCCCAAACTGTCCCCATATCCCACATTGTCCCCATGTCCCAAAGTGTCCCCACGTCCCCAAGTGTCCCCAAACCGTCCCCATGCCCCAAAGTGTCCCCAAGTGTCCCAAAGTGTCCCCAAAGTGTCCCCATGTCCCCAAGTGTCCCCACGTCCCCAAGTGTCCCCAAACCGTCCCCATGTCCCAAAGTGTCCCCAAGTGTCCCCAAACTGTTCCCATATCCCACATTGTCCCCATGTCCCAAAGTGTCCCCACGTCCCCAAGTGTCCCCAAACTGTCCCCATATCCCACATTGTCCTCATGTCCCAAAGTGTCCCCATGTCCCCAAGTGTCCCCAAACTGTCCCCATATCCCACATTGTCCCCATGTCCCAAAGTGTCCCCACGTCCCCAAGTGTCCCCAAACCGTCCCCATGTCCCAAAGTGTCCCCACATCCCCAAGTGTCCCCAAACCGTCCCCATGTCCCAAAGTGTCCCCAAGTGTCCCCAAACTGTTCCCATATCCCACATTGTCCCCATGTCCCAAAGTGTCCCCACGTCCCCAAGTGTCCCCAAACTGTCCCCATATCCCACATTGTCCTCATGTCCCAAAGTGTCCCCATGTCCCCAAGTGTCCCCAAACTGTCCCCATATCCCACATTGTCCCCATGTCCCAAAGTGTCCCCACGTCCCCAAGTGTCCCCAAACCGTCCCCATGTCCCAAAGTGTCCCCAAGTGTCCCCAAACTGTCCCCATATCCCACATTGTCCCCATGTCCCAAAGTGTCCCCACGTCCCCAAGTGTCCCCAAACCGTCCCCATGTCCCAAAGTGTCCCCAAGTGTCCCCAAACTGTCCCCATATCCCACATTGTCCCCACGTCCCAAAGTGTCCCCACATCCCCAAGTGTCCCCAAACTGTCCCCATGTCCCAAAGTGTCCCCAAGTGTCCCAAAGTGTCCCCATGTCCCCAAGTGTCCCCAAACTGTCCCCATACCCCACACTGTCCCCATGTCCCAAAGTGTCCCCATGTCCCCAAGTGTCCCCAAACTGTCCCCATATCCCACATTGTCCCCATGTCCCAAAGTGTCCCCATGTCCCCAAGTGTCCCCAAACTGTCCCCATGTCCCAAAGTGTCCCCAAGTGTCCCCAAACTGTCCCCATATCCCACATTGTCCTCATGTCCCAAAGTGTCCCCATGTCCCCAAGTGTCCCCAAACTGTCCCCATACCCCACACTGTCCCCACGTCCCAAAGTGTCCCCACATCCCCAAGTGTCCCCAAAGTGTCCCCATGTCCCCAAGTGTCCCCAAACTGTCCCCATATCCCACATTGTCCCCATACCCCAAAGTGTCCCCAAGTGTCCCAAAGTGTCCCCAAAGTGTCCCCATGTCCCCAAGTGTCCCCAAACTGTCCCCATATCCCACATTGTCCCCATGTCCCAAAGTGTCCCCATGTCCCTAAGTGTCCCCAAACTGTCCCCATGTCCCAAAGTGTCCCCAAGTGTCCCCAAACTGTCCCCACGTCCCACATTGTCCCCATGTCCCACACTGTCCCCACGTCCCCAAGTGTCCCCAAACCGTCCCCATGTCCCAAAGTGTCCCCAAGTGTCCCCAAACTGTCCCCATATCCCACACTGTCCCCACGTCCCAAAGTGTCCCCACATCCCCAAGTGTCCCCAAACCGTCCCCATGTCCCAAAGTGTCCCCACATGCCCAAGTGTCCCCAAACCGTCCCCATGTCCCAAAGTGTCCCCAAGTGTCCCCAAACTGTCCCCATATCCCACATTGTCCCCATGTCCCAAAGTGTCCCCACATCCCCAAGTGTCCCCAAACTGTCCCCATGCCCCAAAGTGTCCCCAAGTGTCCCAAACTGTCCCCAAGTGTCCCCAAACTGTCCCCATGTCCCAAAGTGTCCCCAAGTGTCCCCAAACTGTCCCCATATCCCACATTGTCCCCATGTCCCAAAGTGTCCCCACATGCCCAGGTGTCCCCAAACTGTCCCCATGTCCCAAAGTGTCCCCAAGTGTCCCCAAACTGTCCCCATATCCCACATTGTCCCCATGTCCCAAAGTGTCCCCACGTCCCCAAGTGTCCCCAAACTGTCCTCATGTCCCAAAGTGTCCCCAAGTGTCCCAAAGTGTCCCCATGTCCCCAAGTGTCCCCAAACTGTCCCCATATCCCACATTGTCCCCATGTCCCAAAGTGTCCCCACGTCCCCAAGTGTCCCCAAACTGTCCTCATGTCCCAAAGTGTCCCCAAGTGTCCCAAAGTGTCCCCATGTCCCCAAGTGTCCCCAAACTGTCCCCATATCCCACATTGTCCCCATGTCCCAAAGCGTCCCCATGTCCCCAAGTGTCCCCAAACTGTCCCCATATCCCACACTGTCCCCATGTCCCAAAGTGTCCCCACGTCCCCAAGTGTCCCCAAACTGTCCTCATGTCCCAAAGCATCCCCACGTCCCCAAGTGTCCCCAAAGGGTCCCCAAACTGTCCCCTCATCCCTCTCTGTCCCTTCACCCCACACCAGCTACACCCACTGGCCCCCAGTGTCCCCAAAGTGTCCCCCAGTGTCCCCACACTGTCCCCTCACCCCCCAGGTCCCCTCCTGTCCCCACACCCCTCTCTGTCCCCCAGTGTCCCCACATCCCAAACTGTCCCCAAACGGTCCCCTCACCCCTCTCTGTCCCCTCACCCCACACCAAGTCCCCTCATCACCCCCAGTGTCCCCTCACCCCCAATGTCCCCTCACCCCCAGTGTCCCCAAACTGTCCCCTCAGTCCTCTTGTCCCAAACTGTCCCCAAACTGTCCCTTCACCCCAAGATGTCCCCTCACCCCTCACCATCCCCTCACCCCAAACTGTCCCCCAGTGTCCCCTCACCCCACACTGTCCCCTCACCCCAAACTGTCCCCTCACCCCTCACCATCCCCAAACTGTCCCCTCATCCCAAACTGTCCCCAGTGTCCCCTCACCCCTCACTGTCCTTTCACCCCCACTGTCCCCTCACCCCCACTGTCCCCCAGTGTCCCCTCACCCCCCACTGTCCCCCAGTGTCCCCTCACCCCTCTCTGTCCCCTCACCCCACACCAAGTCCCCTCATCACTCCCTGTCCCCTCACCCCCAATGTCCCCTCACCCCCAGTGTCCCCAATCTGTCCCCTCAGTCCTCTTGTCCCAAACTGGCCCCAAACTGTCCCTTCACCCCAAGATGTCCCCTCACCCCTCACCATCCCCTCACCCCAAACTGTCCCCCAGTGTCCCCACACCGTCCCCTCACCCCACACTGTCCCCTCACCCCAAAATGTCCCCTCACCCCTCACCATCCCCAAACTGTCCCCTCACCCCAAACTGTCCCCCAGTGTCCCCTCACCCCTCACTGTCCTTTCACCCCCACTGTCCCCTCACCCCCACTGTCCCCCAGTGTCCCCTCACCCCTCTCTGTCCCCTCACCCCACTCCAAGTCCCCTCATCCCCAAACTGCCTCTTCACCCCAAAATGTCCCCTCACCCCAAACTGTCCCCTCACCCCACACTGTCCCCAGTGTCCCCTCACCCCTCTCTGTCCCCAAACTCTCCTCTCTCTGTCCCCTCACCCCCCAGGTCCCTTCACTGTCCCCTCACCCCTCCCTGTCCCTCAGTGTCCCCACATCCCAAACTGTCCCCCAGTGTCCCCTCACCCCTCACCCCCCAGATCCCCACACTGTCCCCCAGTGTCCCCTCACCCCTCTCTGTCCCCTCACCCCACTCCAAGTCCCCTCACCCCAAACTGCCTCTTCACCCCAAAATGTCCCCTCACCCCAAAATGTCCCCTCACCCCTCACCATCCCCAAACTGTCCCCTCACCCCAAACTGTCCCCTCACCCCACACTGTCCCCTCACCCCACACTGTCCCCAGTGTCCCCTCACCCCTCTCTGTCCCCAAACTCTCCTCTCTCTGTCCCCTCACCCCCCAGGTCCCTTCACTGCCCCCTCACCCCTCCCTGTCCCTCAGTGTCCCCACATCCCAAACTGTCCCCACTGTCCCCTCACCCCTCACCCCCCAGATCCCCACACTGTCCCCCAGTGTCCCCTCACCCCTCTCTGTCTCCTCACCCCACACCAAGTCCCCTCATCACCCCCAGTGTCCCCTCACCCCCAATGTCCCCTCACCCCCAGTGTCCCCAATCTGTCCCCTCAGTCCTCTTGCCCCAAACTGTCCCCAAACTGTCCCTTCACCCCAAACTGTCCCCTCACCCCTCACCATCCCCAAACTGTCCCCCAGTGTCCCCTCACCCCTCTCTGTCCCCTCACCCCACACCAAGTCCCCTCATCACTCCCTGTCCCCTCACCCCCAATGTCCCCTCACCCCCAGTGTCCCCAATCTGTCCCCTCAGTCCTCTTGCCCCAAACTGTCCCCAAACTGTCCCTTCACCCCAAGATGTCCCCTCACCCCTCACCATCCCCTCACCCCAAACTGTCCCCCAGTGTCCCCACACCCCACACCGTCCCCTCACCCCACACTGTTCCCTCACCCCAAACTGTCCCCTCACCCCTCACCATCCCCAAACTGTCCCCTCATCCCAAACTGTCCCCCAGTGTCCCCTCACCCCACACTGTCCCCCAGTGTCCCCTCACCCCTCTCTGTCCCCTCACCCCACTCCAAGTCCCCTCACCCCAAACTGCCTCTTCACCCCAAAATGTCCCCTCACCCCAAAATGTCCCCTCACCCCTCACCATCCCCAAACTGTCCCCTCACCCCAAACTGTCCCCTCACCCCACACTGTCCCCTCACCCCACACTGTCCCCCAGTGTCCCCTCACCCCTCTCTGTCCCCAAACTCTCCTCTCTCTGTCCCCTCACCCCCCAGGTCCCTTCACTGTCCCCTCACCCCTCCCTGTCCCTCAGTGTCCCCACATCCCAAACTGTCCCCCAGTGTCCCCTCACCCCTCACCCCCCAGATCCCCCCACTGTCCCCCAGTGTCCCCTCACCCCTCTCTGTCCCCTCACCCCACACCAAGTCCCCTCATCCCCAAACTGCCTCTTCACCCCAAAATGTCCCCTCACCCCAAAATGTCCCCTCACCCCTCACCATCCCCAAACTGTCCCCTCACCCCACACTGTCCCCAGTGTCCCCTCACCCCACACTGTCCCCCAGTGTCCCCTCACCCCTCTCTGTCCCCAAACTCTCCTCTCTCTGTCCCCTCACCCCCCAGGTCCCTTCACTGTCCCCACACCCCTCTCTGTCCCCCAGTGTCCCCACATCCCAAACTGTCCCCAAACGGTCCCCTCACCCCTCTCTGTCCCCTCACCCCACACCAAGTCCCCTCATCACCCCCAGTGTCCCCTCACCCCCAATGTCCCCTCACCCCAAGTGTCCCCAATCTGTCCCCTCAGTCCTCTTGCCCCAAACTGTCCCCAAACTGTCCCTTCACCCCAAGATGTCCCCTCACCCCTCACCATCCCCTCACCCCAAACTGTCCCCCAGTGTCCCCACACCCCACACCGTCCCCTCACCCCACACTGTCCCCTCACCCCAAACTGTCCCCTCACCCCTCACCATCCCCAAACTGTCCCCTCATCCCAAACTGTCCCCAGTGTCCCCTCACCCCTCACTGTCCTTTCACCCCCACTGTCCCCTCACCCCCACTGTCCCCCAGTGTCCCCTCACCCCTCTCTGTCCCCTCACCCCACTCCAAGTCCCCTCACCCCAAACTGTCCCTTCACCCCAAAATGTCCCCTCACCCCAAAATGTCCCCTCACCCCTCACCATCCCCAAACTGTCCCCTCACCCCAAACTGTCCCCTCACCCCACACTGTCCCCAGTGTCCCCTCACCCCTCTCTGTCCCCAAACTCTCCTCTCTCTGTCCCCTCACCCCCCAGGTCCCTTCACTGCCCCCACACCCCTCTCTGTCCCCCAGTGTCCCCACATCCCAAACTGTCCCCACTGTCCCCTCACCCCTCTCTGTCCCCTCACCCCACACCAAGTCCCCTCATCACCCCCAGTGTCCCCTCACCCCCAGTGTCCCCTCACCCCCAGTGTCCCCTCACCCCCAGTGTCCCCAATCTGTCCCCTCAGTCCTCTTGTCCCAAACTGTCCCCAAACTGTCCCTTCACCCTAAGATGTCCCCTCACCCCTCACCATCCCCAAACTGTCCCCTCATCCCAAACTGTCCCCAGTGTCCCCTCACCCCTCACTGTCCCCTCACCCCCACTGTCCCCCAGTGTCCCCTCACCCCACTCCAAGTCCCCTCACCCCAAACTGCCTCTTCACCCCAAAATGTCCCCTCACCCCAAACTGTCCCCAGTGTCCCCTCACCCCCCAGATCCCCACACTGTCCCCCAGTGTCCCCTCACCCCTCTCTGTCCCCTCACCCCACACCAAGTCCCCTCACCCCAATCTGTCCCCTCCTGTCCCCACACCCCTCTCTGTCCCCCAGTGTCCCCACATCCCAAACTGTCCCCTCACCACCCCCTCCTGCCCCCTCCCCCCCACTGCCCCCTCCCCCCTCTCTGTCCCCTCACCCCAAACCGCCCCCCCCCCCCCCCACTGCCCCCTCCCCCCCTTCCCGCCGTTTCCCGCGGGGGGCGGGGCGCTCCCCTCCCCCCCCCCCCTTTCCCCACCTCCTCCCGCTCCCGGTGTCCGCGTGAGGGCCCCGACCGCTCCGCTCTGAGGAGGAAAGGGGGGGGGGGGTCCCTCCCGCTCCGCCTCCGCCTCCCTCAGCGGAGCCTCCGCCGCAAAATGGCCGCCGCCCCCCCCCCTCTTCCCCTCCCCGAGCCCCCCCACCCCGGTCCCCCCCCCTCCCCTCCCCGGTCCCCCCGGTTGGGCCCCGGCTCTCGGTGCTCACGGGAAATGGAGTTCGAGCAGCCCCGGGCACGGCGGGAAAAATGGCGGCCCCGCGGCCGCGCGCGCTGCCGGCCGAGGGGGCGTGGCCTGATGGGGGGGGAGGCGGAGATCTCGCGAGACTTCGCCTCGCTGCCGCTCTACCTTCACCGCCTTTCTGGCGGCGCTCTCGCGAGATTTCGGCTACCCCCCCCCTTTCACCCCCCCCACACTCGGCGGCTCCGCCTCCCGCCATGGTGTCTCGCGAGAATAGGGGAGGGGGCGTGGCGTGAAGGGGTGGGCGGGGCCTCGGGGGAGCGGGAGGGATCTCGCGAGAGCGGGAGGAGTGGGAAGCAAAAGGGGGCGGGGCCTGAAGGGGTGGGAGGAGCCGCGGTGGGAACGGGAGGGCGGGGGGAGTCTCGCGAGAGCGGGAGGAGCGGGAAGGAAAAGGGGGCGTGACTTGAAGGGGTGGGCGGGACCGCGGGGGGAGCGGGACGCGGTGGCTCCGCCCCCTCTCCACGGCCCCGCCCCCCCCGGTGGGGGGAATCTCGCGAGAGCGGGAGGAGCGGGAAGGGAAAGGGGGCGTGGCTTGATGGGGTGGGCGGGGCCGCGGGGGAATCCGGGGAGGTGACGTCACGCTCCGGCACGTGGCGGCGGGGCCGTTGGGGAGGGCGGCGGCCATGTTGGGGCGGCTCCGGGGCATCATGGGAAACCCCGCGCCGGGAGGGGGGCGGGGCCTGCGGGGAGGGGCGGGGCCGGGAGGAAAGGGGCGGGGCGGGGGGCCGTGGCCTGCGGGGGCCGGAGCCTGCGAGGAGGGGCGGGGGCTGCACGGGATTGGGTGGGGGCTGCGCGGAGGGGCGGAGCCTGTGCGGTGGGGGGGCGGAGCCTGCGCGCAGGGGGCGGGGGCTGCGCTGAGGGGCGGGGGCCGGGTGGAAAGAGGCGGGGCTGCGTGGAGGGGCGGGGCCAGCAGGGGGCGGAGCCTGCGCGGAGGGGGGGGCCGCACGGGATTGGGCGGAGTCGAGCGGAAAGAGGGCGGGGCCTGTGAGAAGTGGCGGGGCCTGCGTGGAGGGGGCGGGGTCTGCAGGGGATTGGGCGGGGCCTGTGCGGAGTGGCGGGGCGGGCAGCAAGAGGCGGAGCCTGTGAGAAGGGGCGGGGTCAATGCGGGGGGGTGGGGGCCGCGTGGAATTGGGCGGAGTCTGCAGGGAGGGGCGGGGTCTGCGCGGAGGGGGCGGAGCCTGTGGGGCTGCGTGGGATTGGGCGGGGCCTGTAGGGAGGGGCGGGGTCTGCAGGGAGGGGGCGGAGCCTGGGGGGCTGCGTGGGGATTGGGCGGGGCCGCGCGGAGGGGCCGGAGCGACACGGGAAGGGGCGGGGTCTGCAGGGAGGGACGGGGCCACACGGGAAGGGGCGGGGTCTGGAGGGAGTGGGCGGAGCCTGGGGGGCTGCGTGGGATTGGGCGGGGCCTGCAGGGAGGGGCGGAGCCACATGGGAAGGGGCGGGGTCTGCCGGGAGGGGCGGGGCCTGTGCAGGGGGCTGCACGGGAATGGGCAGGAGCTGCGCCGAGGGGGCGGAGCCACATGGGAAGGGGCGTGGCCTGTGGGCCCCCCCCCCCTTTTCACGACACTTTGGGGCCATTTGGGCTTTTTCTTCTTTTTTTTTATGTAAAAGGCGCTGCAACGGTTTCAAAAAAACAACAAAAAAAACCCCAAAACCCAACAAATTCCTCGTTTTTCAACCCAAACCACGCATCGGGGGGGGGACGGGGGGGTCCCCAAAGGTCACCTGGGGGGTCACCAAGTGTCACCCCCCCCTTCCCAAGGCCGCAATGGGGAGGGGGGACCCGGGGGGGCCCTCGGTGACCTGGGGTGACCCCAGGGCCAAAGGGGACCCCGTGGTGACCCAGGAGGGGACAAGGGACACTGAGATGTCCCCAACCCCCCCTAGATGGATGAGACCCCCCCTGTGTCCCACATGGATGGGGGGCTCTTGGGGACCCCATGGGTGACACTTGGTGACCCCATGGGTGACCCTTGGGGACCCTTTGGGACCCCATGGGTGACCCTGATGACTCCATGGGTGACCCTGGTGACCCCATGGATGACCCTTGGGGACCCCATGGGTGACCCTTGAGGACCCCATGGGTGACCCTTGGGGACCCTTTGGGACCCCATGGGTGACCCTGATGACTCCATGGGTGACCCTTGAGGACCCCATGGGTGACACTTGGGGACCCCCTGGGTGACCTTAGTGACCCCATGGGTGACCCTATTGGCCTGGGGTGACCCTTGGGGACCCCATGGGTGACCATAGGGGACCCCATGGGTGACCTTGGTGACACTTGGGGACTCCATGGGTGACCTCAGTGACCCCATGGGTTAATGACCCGGGGTGACCCTTGAGGACCCCATGAGTGACCTTGGTGACCCTTGGGGACCCCATGGGTGACCTTCATGACCACATGGGTGACCATAGGGGATCCCATGGGTGACCCTTGGGGACCCCATGGGTGACCTTGGTGACCCTTGGAGACCCCATGGGAGACTTTGATGACCCCATGTGTGACCCTTGGGGACCTCATGGGTGACCTTAGTGACCCTTGGGGACCCCATGGGTGACCTTCATGACCACATGGGTGACCATAGGGGACCCCATGGGTGACCCTTGGGGACCCCATGGGTGACCTTGGTGACCCTTGGGGACCCCATGGGTGACCTGCATGACCACATGGGTGACCATAGGGGACGCCATGGGTGACCCTTGAGGACCCCATGGGTGACCTTGGTGACCCTTGGAGACCCCATGGGTGACCCCTGGGGACCCCATGGGAGACCTTGATGACCCCATGGGTGATCTCAGTGACCCCATGGGTGACCCTTGGGGACCTGGGGTGACCTCAGTGACCCTTGGAGACCCCATGGGTGACTTTGATGACCCCATGGGTGATCTCAGTGACCCAGGGTGACCATAGGGGACCCCATGGGTGACCCTTGAGGACACCATGGGTGACCCTTGGGGACCTCATGGGTGACCCCAGTGACCAAAGGGGACACCACAGTGACCCAGGAAGGGCCACCAGACCCCATCACATCCCCAGGTCCCCCCCAGACCCCACCGGCCATGGGCACCTTGGGCCCCCCGGGGCGGCTCTTGGGGACCCCATGGGTGACCCTTGGAGACCCCATGGGAGACCTTAATGACCACATGGATGACCCTTGGGGAACCCATGGGTGACTTTAGTGACCCCATGGGTGACCCTATTGGCCTGGGGTGACCCTTGGGGACCCCATGGGTGACTTTGATCACCCCATGGGTGACCCTTGGGGACCTCATGGGTGACCTTAATGACCACATGGGTGACCATAGGGGACCCCATGGGTGACCCTTGAGGACCCCATGGGTGACCTGGGGTGACCCTTGGGGACCCCATGGGAGACCTTCATGACCACATGGGTGACCCTTGGGGACCTCATGGGTGACCTTGGGGACTCCATGGGTGACCTTCATGACCACATGGGTGACCATAGGGGACCCCATGGGTGACCCTTGAGGACCCCATGGGTGACCTTGGTGAACCTTGAGGACCCCATGGGTGACCTTCATGACCCCATGGGTGACCCTTGGAGACCCCATGGGAGACCTTAATGACCACATGGATGACCCTTGGGGACCCCATGGGTGACTTTAGTGACCCCATGGGTGACCCTATTGGCCTGGGGTGACCCTTGGGGACCCCTTGGGTGACCATAGGGGACCCCATGGGTGACCCTTGAGGACCCCATGGGTGACCTTGGTGACCCTTGGAGACCCCATGGGTGACTTTGATGACCCCATGGGTGATCTCAGTGACCCAGGGTGACCACAGGGGACCCTATGGGTGACCCCAGTGACCCCACTGGTGACCTTAGTGACTCCATGGGTTATCTTAGTGACCCAGGGTGACCCTTGGGGACCTCATGGGTGACCCCAGTGACCAAAGGGGACACCACAGTGACCCAGGAAGGGCCACCAGACCCCATCACATCCCCAAGTCCCCCCCAGACCCCACTGGCCATGGGCACCTTGGGCCCCCCGGGGCGGCTCTTGGGGACCCCAGGCGGCTCTTGGGGACCCCGGGTGGCACTTGAGGACCCCGGGGTGGCCCATGGTGGCACCTGGGGACCCCGTGTGGCCGCGGGGTGGCCGTGGGTGTCACAGGAAGTAGTCGGCCACGGGCTTCTTGGCCGGGATGCCGCGCGTCTCCTGCGGCGCCGCCTCGAAGATGATGAACTCCTTCTGCAGGTGCTCGTCCAGCTCCAGGATGGCCGCCACGTTCCCGCACCTGCCACACGGCCCCGCTCAGCCTGGGCCCCTTGGCCACCATGGCCCCAACACCCCATGGCCCCACGTCCCCATGTCCCCAATACCCCCATGTCCCCAATATCCCCATGTCCCCAGGTCAACCTTGTCCCCATGTCCCCAACACCCCTTGTCCCCAACACCCCCATGTCCCCAATGTCCCCATGTCCCCAATGTCCCCAATACCCCCATGTCCCCAATACCCCCATGTCCCCCATGTCCCCAATATCCCAATGTCCCCAATACCCCCATGTCCCATATCCCCACATCCCCAATGTCCCCAATACCCCCATGTCCCATATCCCCATATCCCCAACGTCCCCAACACCCCCCTGTCCCCAATATCCCCATATCCCCAATGTCCCCAATACCCCCCTGTCCCATATCCCCATATCCCAATGTCCCCAATACCCCCATGTCCCATATCCCCATGTCCCCAATGTCCCCAATATCCCCATGTCCCATATCCCCATGTCCCCAATGTCCCCAATACCCCCATGTCCCATATCCCCATGTCCCCAATGTCCCCAATACCCCCATGTCCCATATCCCCATGTCCCCAACACCCCCTTGTCCCATATCCCCATATCCCCAATGTCCCCAATACCCCCATGTCCCATATCCCCATGTCCCCAATGTCCCCAACACCCCCATGTCCCATATCCCCATATCCCCAATGTCCCCAATACCCCCATGTCCCATATCCCCACATCCCCAATGTCCCCAATACCCCCATGTCCCATATCCCCATATCCCCAATGTCCCCATATCCCCAATGTCCCCAATACCCCCATGTCCCCAATATCCCCATATCCCCAATGTCCCCAATACCCCCATGTCCCATATCCCCATATCCCCCATGTCCCATATCCCCATGTCCCCAATGTCCCCAATATCCCCATGTCCCATATCCCCATGTCCCCAATGTCCCCAATACCCCCATGTCCCATATCCCCATGTCCCCAATGTCCCCAATACCCCCATGTCCCATATCCCCATATCCCCAATGTCCCCAATACCCCCATGTCCCATATCCCAATGTCCCCAACACCCCCATGTCCCATATCCCCATATCCCCAATGTCCCCAATACCCCCCTGTCCCATATCCCCATATCCCCAATGTCCCCAATACCCCCATGTCCCATATCCCCATGTCCCCAGTGTCCCCAATACCCCCATGTCCCATATCCCCATATCCCCAATGTCCCCAATACCCCCATGTCCCATATCCCCATGTCCCCAATGTCCCCAATACCCCCATGTCCCATATCCCCATATCCCCAATGTCCCCAATACCCCTCTGTCCCATATCCCCATGTCCCCAATGTCCCCAATACCCCCATGTCCCATATCCCCATATCCCCAATGTCCCCAATACCCCCATGTCACATATCCCCATGTCCCCAGTGTCCCCAATACCCCCATGTCACATATCCCCATGTCCCCAGTGTCCCCAATACCCCCATGTCCCATATCCCCATGTCCCCAATACCCCCATGTCCCATATCCCCAACACCCCCATGTCCCCAATACCCCCATGTCCCATATCCCCATGTCCCCAATATCCCCAATACTCCCCTGTCCCATATCCCCATGTCCCCAATACCCCCCTGTCCCATATCCCCATATCCCCCCTGTCCCCAATACCCCCCTGTCCCATAACCCCATGTCCCCAATACCCCCATGTCCCATATCCCCATGTCCCCAATGTCCCCAATACCCCCATGTCCCATATCCCCATGGCCCCAATACCCCCCTGTCCCATATCCCCAACACCCCCATGTCCCCAATACCCCCATGTCCCCCATGTCCCCAATATCCCCATATCCCCAGTGTCCCCAACACCCCCATGTCCCATATCCCCATATCCCCAATGTCCCCAACACCCCCCTGTCCCATATCCCCATATCCCCAATGTCCCCAATACACCCCTGTCCCATATCCCCATGTCCCCCATGTCCCCAATACCCCCATGTCCCATATCCCCATATCCCCCATGTCCCCAATACCCCTATGTCCCATATCCCCATGTCCCCAATGTCCCCAATACCCCCATGTCCCATATCCCCATATCCCCAATACCCCCATGTCCCATATCCCCATGTCCCCAACACCCCCCTGTCCCATATCCCCATGGCCCCCCTGTCCCCAATACCCCCCTGTCCCATAACCCCATGTCCCCCATGTCCCCAATACCCCCATGTCCGCCATGTCCCCAACACCCCCACGTCCCCAACACCCCCATGTCCCCAACACCCCCACGTCCCCAACACCCCCATGTCCCATATCCCCCATGTCCCCAATACTCCCCTGTCCCATATCCCCATATCCCAATGTCCCCAACACCCCCATGTCCCCAATGTCCCCAATACCCCCCTGTCCCATATCCCCATATCCCACAATACCCCCCTGTCCCATATCCCCAACACCCCCACGTCCCCAATACCCCCATGTCCGCCATGTCCCCAACACCCCCACGTCCCCCCACGTCCCCACGTCCCCAGCGTCCCCGCGTCCCCACCGGTAGCAGTAGTTGGGCGCCGACCAGACGGTGAGCACGCTCTCCCCAAAGTGCCACTTGTAGCCCTCCATGACCAGCTGGTGGGCCCTGCAGATCATGGCCACGTCGTTGGCCGCGTTGAACTGCGCCACCACGTCGCTGCCGAACAGGTACCCGGCGCCCCGGGGGGAGACGCCCCAGCCCGTGGTGTCTGCGGGGACATGGGGGACACAAAAGGTTTGGGGACAAAATGGCGGAGGAGTTGGAGCGGGGACAAAATGGCGGAGGAGTTGGAGCGGGGACAAAATGGCGGAGGAGTTGGAGCGGGGGACAAAATGGCGGAGGAGTTGTATTGGGGACAAAATGGCGGAGGAGTTGGAGCGGGGACAAAATGGCGGAGGAGTTGGGTCAGCGGACAAAATGGCGGAGGAGTTGGAGCGGGGGACAAAATGGCGGAGGAGTTGGGTCAGCGGACAAAATGGCGGAGGAGTTGGATTGGGGACAAAATGGCGGAGGAGTTGGAGCGGGGACAAAATGGCGGAGGAGTTGGAGCGGGGGACAAAATGGCGGAGGAGTTGGATCGGGGGACAAAATGGCGGAGGAGTTGGGTCAGCGGACAAAATGGCGGAGGAGTTGGAGCGGGGGACAAAATGGCGGAGGAGTTGGAGCGGGGACAAAATGGCGGAGGAGTTGGAGCGGGGACAAAATGGCGGAGGAGTTGGATCAGGAGATGAACCATGGGTCAAACAACCAACAATTTGAACAATTAACGATTAATTAAGACAATTAAGAGCGTTGGTGTGAAGGCCTCAAGGCCTAATTGGGATGATAGAGAGGAACCATTGGTCGAACAACCTATAATTTGAGTAATTAACGATTAATTAAGACAATTAACGTTGTCTCTATGAAGGTTTCAAGGCCTAATTGGGATGATAGAGAGGAACCATTGGTCGAGCAACCAACAATTTGAGCAATTAACGATTAATTAAGACAATTAAGAGCATTGGTGTGAAGGCCTCAAGGCCTAATTGGGATGATAGAGATGAACCATTGGTCCAACAACCAACAATTTGAGCAATTAACGATGAATTAAGACAATTAAGAGCTTCGGTGTGAAGGCCTCAAGGCCTAATTGGGATGATAGAGAGGAACCATTGGTCCAACAACCAACAATTTGAGCAATTAACGCCTAATTAAGACAATTAAGAGCATTGGTGTGAAGGCCTCAAGGCCTAATTGGGATAATGGGGACGAACCATTGGTCGAACAACCAACAATTTGAACAATTAACGCTTAATTAAGACAATTAAGAGCATTGGTATGAAGGCCTCAAGGCCTAATTGGGATGATAGAGAGGAACCATTGGTCGAACAACCTATAATTTGAGTAATTAACGATTAATTAAGACAATTAACGTTGTCTCTATGAAGGTTTCAAGGCCTAATTGGGACGATAGAGATGAACCATTGGTCGAGCAACCAACAATTTGAGCAATTAACTATTAATTAAGACAATTAAGAGCGTTGGTGTGAAGGCCTCAAGGCCTAATTGGGATGATAGAGAAGAACCATTGGTCGAACAACCTACAATTTGTACAATTAACGCTTAATTAAGACAATTAAGAGCATTGGTGTGAAGGCCTCAAGGCCTAATTGGGATGATAGAGAGGAACCATTGGTCGAACAACCTATAATTCGTACAATTAACAACGAATTAAGACAATTAAGACCGTCGGTGTGAAAGCCTCAAGGCCTAATGTGCCTGAGAAAGATGGCGGACGATCCCAGTTTAGCGTAATTAACGGTTAACGAAGGCGACCGGGGCCTCACCCTCGGGGTCGGACCAGAGCAGGTCGCACATGGGCCCGTCGTGCGGCACCTCCTGCTTGCGGTCGATGGTGCGGATCTGGTCCAGCGTCTGGATGGACGGCGACAGCCCCCCGTGCACGCAGAAGATCTGGGGGGACAAGATGGCGCCATCATGGAGAAACCCGCCGCGGGAGCGGCGCAAAATGGCCGCCCGGGGCGAGGAAAGGGAGGGTTGGGGCGAAATGGAGGTGAAAACCGGCAAGATTGGGGGTACTGGGTGGTTATTTTGGGGGGGGAGGGGATTGGGGAGCCGCCATTTTGAGGCGTGAGGCGGTGAGAGGTTGGGAAGACAAAATGGCGGCGGGAGAAGCACCGCAGGGGGAAAATGGCGGGAAAATCTCCTCAGGGAATAAAATGGCGGTGGAACCGCAACGGGGAACGAAATGGTGGTGGAATCGCCTTGGTGAAAATGGCGCCAAAATCACCTCAGGGATCAAAATGGCGCCAAAATCAGCTCAGGGATCAAAATGGCGCCAAAATCACCTCAGGGATCAAAATGGTGGTGGAATCACCTTGGTGAAAATGGCGCCAAAATCACCTCAGGGAACAAAATGGCGCCAAAATCACCTCAGAGATCAAAATGGTGCCAAAATCACCTCAGGGATCAAAATGGCGCCAAAATCAGCTCAGGTTCAAAATGGCGCCAAAATCACCTCAGGGATCAAAATGGTGGTGGAATCACCTTGGTGAAAATGGCGCCAAAATCACCTCAGGGAACAAAATGGCGCCAAAATCACCTCAGAGATCAAAATGGTGCCAAAATCACCTCAGGGATCAAAATGGCGCCAAAATCACCTCAGGTTCAAAATGGTGGTGGAATCACCGTGGTGAAAATGGCGCCAAAATCACCTCAGGGAACAAAATGGCGCCAAAATCACCTCAGGTTCAAAATGGTGGTGGAATCGCCTTGGTGAAAATGGCGCCAAAATCACCTCAGGTTCAAAATGGTGGTGGAATCACCTTGGTGAAAATGGCGCCAAAATCACCTCAGGGGGAAAATGGCGCCAAAATCAGCTCAGGTTCAAAATGGCGCCAAAATCAGCTCAGGTTCAAAATGGCGCCAAAATCAGCTCAGGGATCAAAATGGTGGTGGAATCACCTTGGTGAAAATGGCGCCAAAATCACCTCAGGGAACAAAATGGCGCCAAAATCACCTCAGGGAACAAAATGGCGCCAAAATCACCTCAGGTTCAAAATGGTGGTGGAATCGCCTTGGTGAAAATGGCGCCAAAATCACCTCAGGGAACAAAATGGCGCCAAAATCACCTCAGGGATCAAAATGGCGGCACAGGTGGAATGAAAATGACCCCAGAACAAGAGAGGGGAATTTTCCTCCATTATTTCAGCAAATTGAGGCAAAACCACCCAAAATTGGTTCCCCTAGAGCCGCCATTTTGTGCCCTGAGGTGATTTTGGTGCCATTTCCCCCCTGAGCCAACTTTCCCGCCATTTCCCCTGAGGTGATTCCACCGCCATTTTGTTCCCTGAGGAGTTTTTGGTGCCATTTTGTTCCCTGAGGTGATTTTGGTGCCATTTTGACCCTTGAGGTGATTTTGGCGCCATTTTGATCCCTGAGGTGATTCCACCACCATTTTGTTCTCTGAGGTGATTTCACCACCATTTTGAACCTGAGGTGATTTTGGCGCCATTTTCCCCCGTGCTGATTTTCCCGCCATTTCCCCTGAGGTGGTTCCACCACCATTTTGGGCCCTGAGCTGATTCCGCCGCCATTTTGAACCTGAGATGATTTTGGCGCCATTTTGTACCCTGAGGTGATTCCACCACCATTTTGTTCCCTGAGGTGATTCTGCCACCATTTTGATCCCCAAGGTGATGTTGGCGCCATTTTGAACCTGAGGTGATTTTGGCGCCATTTTGACCCTTGAGGTGATTTTGGCGCCATTTTGTTCCCTGAGGCAATTCCACCACCATTTTGTTCCCTGAGCTGATTCCGCCTCCATTTTGTTCCCTGAGGTGATTTTGGCGCCATTTCCCCCCTGAGGTGATTCCACCACCATTTTGATCCCTGAGGTGATTTTGGCGCCATTTTCCCCCTGAGGTGATTTTGGCGCCATTTTCCCCTCAGGTGATTTTCCCACCATTTCCCCTGAGGTGATTCCACCACCATTTTGAACCTGAGGTGATTTTGGCGCCATTTTGTTCCCTGAGGTGATTTTGGCGCCATTTCCCCCCTGAGGTGATTTTGGCGCCATTTTGTTCCCTGAGGCGATTCCACCACCATTTTGTTCCCTGAGGTGATTTTGGCGCCATTTTCCCCCTGAGGTGATTTTGGCGCCGTTTCCCCTGAGGTGATTCCACCACCATTTTGTTCGCTGAGGTGATTTTGGCGCCATTTTGTTCCCTGAGCCAATTTTCCCGCCATTTCCCCCTGAGCTGATTCCACCACCATTTTGTTCCCTGAGGTGATTCCACCACCATTTCCCCCCTGAGGTGATTTTGGCGCCATTTCCCCCCTGAGCTGATTCCACTGCCATTTTGAACCTGAGGTGATTTTGGCGCCATTTTGTTCCCCGAGGTCATTTTGGCGCCACTTTCTCCTGAGGTGATTTTGGCGCCATTTCCCCCCTGAGCTGATTCCGCTGCCATTTTGAACCTGAGGTGATTTTGGTGACATTTTGTTCCCTGAGCCAATTTTCCCGCCATTTCCCCCTGAGGTGATTCCGCCACCATTTTGATCCCCAAGGTGATTTTGGCGCCATTTCCCCCCTGCGTTGATTCCGCCGCCATTTTGAACCTGAGGTGATTTTGGCGCCATTTTGTTCCCTGAGCCAATTTTCCCGCCATTTTCCCCTGAGGTGATTCCACCACCATTTTGTTCCCTGAGGTGATTTTGGCGCCATTTTGATCCCTGAGCCAATTTTCCCGCCATTTTCCCCTGAGGTGATTCCACCACCATTTTGTTCCCTGAGGTGATTTTGGCGCCATTTCCCCCCTGAGCTGATTCCACCACCATTTCCCCCCTGAGCTGATTTTCCCGCCATTTCCCCCCTGAGCTGATTCCGCTGCCATTTTGAACCTGAGGTGATTTTGGCGCCATTTTGTTCCCTGAGGTGATTTTGGTGCCATTTTGTTCCCTGAGGTGACTCCACCACCATTTCCCCCCTGAGGTGATTTTCCCGCCATTTCCCCCCTGAACTGATTCCGCCGCCATTTTGTTCCCTGAGCTGATTTTGGTGCCATTTTGTTCCCTGAGGTGATTTTGGCGCCATTTTGTTCCCTGAGCCAATTTTCCCGCCATTTTCCCCCGAGGTCATTTTGGCGCCATTTCCCCCCTGAGGTGATTTTGGCGCCATTTTGTTCCCTGAGGCGATTCCACCACCATTTTGTTCCCTGAGGTGATTTTGGCGCCGTTTCCCCTGAGGTGATTCCACCACCATTTTGTTCCCTGAGGTGATTTTGGCGCCATTTCCCCCCTGCGCTGATTCCGCTGCCATTTTGAACCTGAGGTGATTTTGGCGCCATTTTGAACCTGAGCTGATTTTGGCGCCATTTTGTTCCCTGAGGTCATTTTGGCGCCATTTTCTCCTGAGGTGATTTTGGCGCCATTTCCCCCCTGAGCTGATTCCGCTGCCATTTTGAACCTGAGCTGATTTTGGCGCCATTTTGTTCCCTGAGCTGATTTTGGCGCCATTTTCCCCCTGAGGTGATTTTCCCACCATTTCCCCTGAGGTGATTCCACCACCATTTTGAACCTGAGGTGATTTTGGTGCCATTTTGTTCCCTGAGCCAATTTTCCCGCCATTTCCCCTGAGGTGATTTTGGCGCCATTTTGTTCTCTGAGGAGTTTTTGGTGCCATTTTGTTCCCTGAGGTGATTTTGGCGCCATTTTGCTCCCTGAGCCAATTTTCCCGCCATTTTCCCCTGAGGTGATTCCACCACCATTTTGTTCCCTGAGGTGATTTTGGCGCCATTTCCCCCCTGAGCTGATTCCACCACCATTTTGAACCTGAGGTGATTTTGGCGCCATTTTGTTCCCTGAGCTGATTCCACCACCATTTCCCACCTGCGCTGATTCCGCCGCCATTTTCCCCCTGAGGTGATTTTGGCGCCATTTTAATCCCTGAGCCAATTTTCCCGCCATTTTCCCCTGAGGTGATTCGGCCACCATTTTGTTCCCTGAACTGATTCCGCCGCCATTTTGTTCCCTGAGGTGATTTTGGCGCCATTTCCCCTCTGAGGTGATTTTGGCGCCATTTTGTTCCCTGAGGTGATTTTGGCGCCATCTTGTTCCCTGAGCTGATTTTCCCGCCATTTCCCCCCTGCGCTGATTCCGCCGCCATTTTGAACCTGAGCTGATTTCGGCGCCATTTCCCCCGCCCCCCCCGCCCCCCAGGGCCCCGGCGGGGCCGACCTTGCCGTCGATGATGGCGGAGAGGCTGAGGTAGTCGAAGATCTCGGTGCAGTAGCGCCACACGGTGACGGAGCCGTACTTGCGCAGGCACTCGTCGTAGAACCCGTACACCTGCGTGATCTGGCGGCTCTCGTGGTTCCCCCGGATCAACGTGATGCGGTCGGGGTAGCGAACCTGATGGGAAACATGGACGCCTGGCTCCCTGGGGCACGCCTGGGTCCCTCCCGGACGCCTGGGTCCCTCCCGGACGCCTGGGTCCCTCCCCGCACTCCTGGGTCCCTCCCGGATGCCTGGGTCCCTCCCGGACGCCTGGGTCCCTCCCCGCACTCCTGGGTCCCTCCCGGACGCCTGGGTCCCTCCTGGACTCCTCAATCCCCTCCTGAACTCCTGGGTCCCTCCCGGACGCCTGGGTCCCTGGGGCACGCCTGGGTCCCCTCTCCGGACTCCTGGGTCCCTGGGGCACTCCTGGGTCCCTCCCGGACGCCTGGGTCCCTCCTGGACGCCTGGGTCCCTGGGGCACTCCTGGGTCCCTCCCGGACGCCTGGGTCCCTCCCTGCACTCCTGGGTCCCCTATTTGGGACCCCCTGAACTCCTGGGTCCCTGGGGCACTCCTGGGTCCCTTGGGGCACTCCTGGGTCCCCTATTTGGCTCCCCCCGAACTCCTGGGTCCCCCCCACACTCCCAGCTCCCCTGGGTCCCCATGAACTCCTGGGTCCCTATTTGAGTCCCTTGGGGCACTCCTGGGTCCCTTGGGGCACTCCTGGGTCCCTGGGGCACTCCTGGGTCCCTTGGGGCACTCCTGGGTCCCCCCCGTGCCCACCTTGAGCGCCAGCAGCAGCAGGAAGGTCCCCGAACTCCTGGGTCCCCCCCACACTCCCAGCTCCCCTGGGTCCCTATTTGAGTCCCTTGGGGCACTCCTGGGTCCCTTGGGGCACTCCTGGGTCCCCTATTTGGCTCCCCCCGAACTCCTGGGTCCCCCCCACACTCCCAGCTCCCCTGGGTCCCCATGAACTCCTGGGTCCCTATTTGAGTCCCTTGGGGCACTCCTGGGTCCCTGGGGCACTCCTGGGTCCCCCCGTGGTCACCTTGAGCGCCAGCAGCAGCAGGAAGGTCCCCGAACTCCTGGGTCCCTTGGGGCACTCCTGGGTCCCTTTCCCCCCTCCCCCGGGTCCCCGGGGCACTCCCGGGTCCCTTGGGGCACTCCTGGGTCCCTGGGGCACTCCTGGGTCCCTCCCGCCCACCTTGAGCGCCAGCAGCAGCAGGAAGGTCCCCGAACTCCTGGGTCCCTTGGGGCACTCCTGGGTCCCTTGGGGCACTCCTGGGTCCCCTATTTGGCTCCCCCCGAACTCCTGGGTCCCCCCCACACTCCCAGCTCCCCTGGGTCCCTATTTGAGTCCCCTGGGGCACTCCTGGGTCCCTGGGGCACTCCCGGGTCCCTTGGGGCACTCCTGGGTCCCCCCCACACTCCTATGTCCCCTGGGGCACTCCCGGGTCCCCCGGGGCACTCCTGGGTCCCCCGTTGTCACCTTGAGCGCCAGCAGCAGCAGGAAGGTCCCCGAACTCCTGGGTCCCTGGGGCACTCCTGGGTCCCTTGGGGCACTCCTGGGTCCCCTATTTGGCTCCCCCCGAACTCCTGGGTCCCCCCCACACTCCCAGCTCCCCTGGGTCCCCATGAACTCCTGGGTCCCTATTGGAGTCCCTTGGGGCACTCCTGGGTCCCTTGGGGCACTCCCGGGTCCCTTGGGGCACTCCCGGGTCCCTTGGGGCACTCCTGGGTCCCTTGGAGCACTCCCGGGTCCCCCTGCCCACCTTGAGCGCCAGCAGCAGCAGGAAGGTCCCCGAACTCCTGGGTCCCCCCCACACTCCCGGGTCCCCTGGGGCACTCCTGGGTCCCTTGGGGCACTCCTGGGTCCCCTCTTTGGCTCCCCCCGAACTCCTGGGTCCCTTGGGGCACTCCTGGGTCCCCTATTTGGCTCCCCCCGAACTCCTGGGTCCCCCCCACACTCCCAGCTCCCCTGGGTCCCCATGAACTCCTGGGTCCCTATTTGAGTCCCTTGGGGCACTCCTGGGTCCCTGGGGCACTCCTGGGTCCCCTATTTGGCTCCCCCCGAACTCCTGGGTCCCCCCCACACTCCCAGCTCCCCTGGGTCCCTATTTGAGTCCCTTGGGGCACTCCTGGGTCCCTGGGGCACTCCTGGGTCCCTTGGGGCACTCCCGGGTCCCTTGGGGCACTCCTGGGTCCCCTCTTTGGCTCCCACTCAACTCCTGGGTCCCCCCCACACTCCTATGTCCCCTGGGGCACTCCCGGGTCCCTTGGGGCACTCCTGGGTCCCTGGGGCACTCCTGGGTCCCCCCCGTTGTCACCTTGAGCGCCAGCAGCAGCAGGAAGGTCCCCGAACTCCTGGGTCCCTTGGGGCACTCCTGGGTCCCCTCTTTGGCTCCCCCCGAACTCCTGGGTCCCCCCCACACTCCCAGCTCCCCTGGGTCCCTATTTGAGTCCCTTGGGGCACTCCTGGGTCCCTGGGGCACTCCTGGGTCCCCGGGGCACTCCTGGGTCCCCTATTTGGCTCCCCCCGAACTCCTGGGTCCCCCGGGGCACTCCTGGGTCCCCTGGCCCCACCTTGAGCACCAGCAGCAGCAGGAAGGTCCCCGAACTCCTGGGTCCCCTGGGGCACTCCTGGGTCCCTTGGGGCACTCCTGGGTCCCCTATTTGGCTCCCCCCGAACTCCTGGGTCCCCCCACGCTCCTGGGTCCCTGGGGCACTCCTGGGTCCCTTGGGGCACTCCTGGGTCCCCTCTTTGGCTCCCCCCGAACTCCTGGGTCCCCCCCACACTCCCAGCTCCCCTGGGTCCCTATTTGAGTCCCCTGGGGCACTCCCGGGTCCCTTGGGGCACTCCTGGGTCCCTGGGGCACTCCCGGGTCCCCCGGGGCACTCCTGGGTCCCCCCCGTTGTCACCTTGAGCGCCAGCAGCAGCAGGAAGGTCCCCGAACTCCTGGGTCCCCCCCACACTCCTATGTCCCCTGGGGCACTCCTGGGTCCCCCGGGGCACTCCTGGGTCCCCCGTGCCCACCTTGAGCGCCAGCAGCAGCAGGAAGGTCTCCGAACTCCTGGGTCCCCCCCACACTCCTATGTCCCCTGGGGCACTCCTGGGTCCCTTGGGGCACTCCTGGGTCCCTCCCGCCCACCTTGAGCGCCAGCAGCAGCAGGAAGGTCTCCACGCTGTAGAAGCCCCGGTCCACGAAGTCCCCCATGAACAGGTAATTGGTCTCGGGGACGTCGCCCCCCACCTGGGGGGCACAGAGGGGTTGGGGGGCTGGGGGGGACTTGGGGGGCTGGGGGGGACTTGGGGGGCAGGGGGGACTTGGGGGGCACTTGGGGGTGGTTGGGGGCACTTGGGGGGCAGAGGGGGTTTGGGGGTAGGGGGGGTTTGGGGGGTAGGGGGCACTTGGGGGGCAGTTGGAGGTTGGGGGCACTTGGGGGGTGGTTGGGGGCACTTGGGGGGTGGTTGGGGGCACTTGGGGGTTGGAGGCACTTGGGGGGCACAGGGGGGCTGGGGGCACTTGGGGGGCTGGGGGGACTTGGGGGGCACTTGGGGGTGGTTGGGGGCACTTGGGGGGCAGAGGGCACTTGGGGGGCACTTGGGGGGTGGTTGGGGGCACTTGGGGGGTGGTTGGGGGGCAGTGGGGGTCACTTGGGGGGCAGCGGGGGTCACTTGGGGGTGGTTGGGGGGCAGCGGGGGTCACTTGGGGGGCAGCGGGGGTCACTTGGGGGGCAGCGGAGGTCACTTGGGGGGCAGCGGAGGTCACTTGGGGGGTGGTTGGGGGGCAGTGGGGGTCACTTGGGGGGCAGCAGGGGTCACTTGGGGGGCACTCGGGGACACTTGGGGGTGGTTGGGGGGCAGGGGGGGTCACTTGGGGGGCAGCGGGGGTCACTTGGGGGTGGTTGGGGACACTTGGGGGGCAGTAGGGGTCACTTGGGGACACTTGGGGGGTGGTTGGGGGGCAGTGGGGGTCACTTGGGGGTCACTTGGGGGGCAGTGGGGGTCACTTGGGGGTGGTTGGGGGGTAGTGGGGGTCACTTGGGGGGCACTCGGGGACACTTGGGGGGCAGTTGGGGGGCAGGGGGGGTCACTTGGGGGTCACTTGGGGGGCAGTGGGGGTCACTTGGGGGTGGTTGGGGGGTAGTGGGGGTCACTTGGGGGGCACTCGGGGACACTTGGGGGGCAGTTGGGGGGCAGTGGGGGTCACTTGGGGGGCAGTGGGGGTCACTTGGGGGGCAGGGGGCGTCACTTGTGGGGCAGGGGGGGTCACTTGTGGGGCAGCGCACCCTGAAGAGCTCCTTGAGGTCATAGAACTGGCCGTGAATGTCCCCACAGACCTGGGGGGGATGGGGGTCAGCGTGGGGCTGGGGGGCAGCGCCCCACAAGTGACCCCATGGGCACCCCACAGACCCCCAGCCCCACATCTCCCCACACCCCGACCCACAGCCCCTGACCCACATCTCCCCACACCCCGACCCACATCCCAGCCCCACATCTCCCCACATCCCAGCCCCACATCCTCCACATCCTGACCCACACCTCCCCATACCCTGCCCCACATATCCCCACACCCTGCCCCACATCCCCCACATCCCTGCCCCCCATCCCAGCCCCACATCTCCCCCATATCCCCCCACATCTCCCCACACCCTGACCCCCATCCCAGCCCCACATCCCCCCCATATCCCCTGACCCCCACCCCAGCCCCACACCCAGCCCCACATCTCCCTCCATCCCAGCCCCACATCCCCCCCATATCCCCTGACCCCCACACCCCAGCCCCACACCCAGCCCCACATCTCCCCCCATCTCCCCAGCCCCACATCCCAGCCCCACATCCCCTGACCCCCACACCCCAGCCCCACACCCAGCCCCACATCTCCCCCCATCTCCCCAGCACCACACCCAGCCCCATATCCCCTGACCCCCACCCCAGCCCCACACCCAGCCCCACATCTCCCCCCATCCCAGCCCCACACCCAGCCCCACATCCCCCCCCACATCCCCTGACCCCCACCACCCGGCCCCACACCCAGCCCCACATCCCCCCCATCCCAGCCCCACATCCCAGCCCCACATCCCCCCCATATCCCCTGACCCCCACCCCAGCCCCACATCTCCAGCCCCACATCCCCCCCACCCCAGCCCCACACCCAGCCCCACATCCCCCCCATATCCCCTGACCCCCACACCCAGCCCCACATCCCCGCCCCCCATCTCCCCACACCCCGCCCCACATCTGCCCCCATCTCCCCAGCCCCACATCCCAGCCCCACATCCCCCCCATATCCCCTGACCCCCACACCCAGCCCCACATCCCCGCCCCCCATCTCCCCACACCCCGCCCCACATCTGCCCCCATCTCCCCAGCCCCACATCCCAGCCCCACATCCCCTGACCCCCATCCCAGCCCCACATCCCCCCCATATCCCCTGACCCCCACACCCCAGCCCCACACCCAGCCCCACATCTCCCCCCATCTCCCCAGCCCCACATCCCAGCCCCACATCCCCTGACCCCCATCCCAGCCCCACATCCCCCCCATATCCCCTGACCCCCACACCCCAGCCCCACACCCCAGCCCCCCATCCCAGCCCCACACCCAGCCCCACATCCCCCCCATATCCCCTGACCCCCACACCCCAGCCCCACACCCAGCCCCACATCCCCCCCATCCCATCCCCACATCCCCCCCATATCCCCTGACCCCCACCCCAGCCCCACACCCAGCCCCACATCCCCCCCCACATCCCAGCCCCACACCCAGCCCCACACCCCGCCCCACATCTCCCCCCATCCCAGCCCCACATCCCCCCCATATCCCCTGACCCCCACCCCAGCCCCACACCCAGCCCCACATCCCCTGACCCCCATCCCAGCCCCACATCCCCCCCATATCCCCTGACCCCCACACCCAGCCCCACATCCCAGCCCCACATCCCAGCCCCACATCCCAGCCCCACATCCCAGCCCCACATCTCCAGCCCCACACCCCGCCCCACATCCCCCCCATCCCCCCACCGTGACGGGCGAGTCCACCCTCTGCACGTTGCTCTCCTCAACCAGGATCTCCCTGCAGCAGCGCCCGCAACGCCCAAAAATGGACCCAAAATCACCAAAAATGGACCCAAAATCACCCCAAATCACCCAAAATCACCCAAAATGGACCCAAAATCACCAAAAATGGACCCAAAATCACCCCAAATCACCCAAAATCACCCAAAATGGACCCAAAATCATCCAAAATGGACCCAAAATCACCCAAAATCACCCAAAATGGACACAAAATGGACCCAAAATGACCCCAAAATGACCCCAAAATGGACCCCAAAATGGACCCCAAAATGGACCCCAAATCAACCCAAAATGGACCCAAAATGGACCCCAAAATGGACCCCAAAATGGACCCCAAAGTGGACCCAAAATGGACACAAAATGGACCCAAAATGGACCCAAAGTGGACCCAAAGTGGACCCCAAAGTGGACCCAAAATGACCCAAAATGGACCCAAAATGGACCCAAAATGGACCCCAAAATGACCCCAAAACACCCAAAATGGACCCAAAATGGGACCCGAAACGGGACCCAAAATGGACCCCAAAATGGACCCAAAATGGACCCAAAATGGACCCAAAATGACCCCAAAATGGACCCAAAATGGACCCAAAGTGGACCCAAAATGGACCCAAAATGGACCCCAAAATGGACCCCAAAATGGACCCAAAATGGAGCCCAAATGGACCCAAAATGGACCCAAAATGGACCCAAAGTGGACCCCAAAGTGGACCCCAAAGTGGACCCAAAATGGACCCCAAAATGGACCCAAATGGACCCAAAATGGACCCAAAATGGACCCTAAAATGGCCCCAAAATGGACCCAAAATGGACCCCAATCACCCAAAATGGACCCAAAATGGACCCCAAAGTGGACCCAAAATGGACCCAAAATGGACCCAAAATGGACCCCAAATGGACCCCAAATGGACCCAAAATGGACCCAAAATGGACCCCAAATGGACCCCAAATGGACCCCAAATGGACCCCAAAATGGACCCAAAATGGACCCAAAATGGACCCCAAAAGGGACCCAAAGTGGACCCAAAATGGACCCCAAAATGGACCCCAAATGGACCCAAAATGGACCCCAAAATGGACCCAAAATGGACCCCAAATGGACCCAAAATGGACCCCAAAATGACCCAAAATGGACCCAAAAGGGACCCCAATCACCCAAAATGGACCCAAAATGGACCCAAAATGGACCCCAAAGTGGACCCCAAAGTGGACCCAAAATGACCCCAAAACACCCAAAATGGACCCCAAAATGGACCCAAAATGGACCCAAAATGGACCCCAAAATGGACCCAAAATGGACCCAAAATGGACCCAAAATGGACCCCAAAATGACCCAAAATGGACCCAAAAGGGACCCCAATCACCCAAAATGGACCCAAAATGGACCCAAAATGGACCCCAAAGTGGACCCAAAATGGACCCAAAATGGACCCCAAAATGGACCCCAAATGGACCCCAAATGGACCCCAAAATGACCCAAAATGGACCCAAAAGGGACCCCAATCACCCAAAATGGACCCAAAATGGACCCAAAATGGACCCCAAAGTGGACCCCAAAGTGGACCCAAAATGACCCCAAAACACCCAAAATGGACCCCAAAATGGACCCAAAATGGACCCAAAATGGACCCCAAAATGGACCCAAAATGGACCCAAAATGGACCCCAAAATGGACCCAAAATGGACCCAAAGTGGACCCAAAGTGGACCCAAAATGGACCCAAAATGGACCCTAAATGGACCCAAAATGGACCCCAAAATGACCCCAAAATGACCCCAAAACACCCAAAATGGACCCAAAATGGACCCCAAAGTGGACCCTAAAATGGACCCAAAGTGGACCCAAATGGACCCAAAATGGACCCAAAATGGACCCAAAGTGGACCCAAAGTGGACCTTAAAATGGACCCCAAAATGGACCCCAAAATGACCCAAAATGGACCCAAAATGGACCCCAAAATGGACCCAAAATGGACCCAAATGGACCCAAAATGGACCCAAAATGGACCCCAAAATGGACCCAAAATGGACTTCAAAATGGACCCCAAAATCACCCAAAATGGACCCAAAATGGACCCAAAATGGACCCGAAACGGGACCCGAAATGGACCCAGAAATGGACCCAGAAATGGACCCAAAATGGACCCAAAATCACCCAAAATCACCCAAAATGGACCCAAAATGCCCCAAAATGGACCCAAAATGGACCCAAAATCACCCAAAATCACTCAAAATAACCCAAAATAACCCAAAATGGACCCAAAATGGACCCAAAGTCACCCAAAATCACCCAAAATGGACCCAAAAGGGACCCCAAAATGGACCCCAAAATGACCCCAAAACACCCAAAATGGACCCAAAATGGACCCAAATGGACCCAAAATGGACCCAAAATGGACCCCAAAGTGGACCCAAAATGACCGAAAATGGACCCAAAATGGACCCAAAATGGACCCCAAAATGGACCCGAAAATGGACCCAAAATGGACCCAAAATGGACCCAAATGGACCCAAAATGGACCCAAAATGGACCCAAAATGGACCCAAAATGGACCCCAAAGTGGACCCAAAATGGACCCAAAATGGACCCCAAAGTGGACCCCAAAGTGGACCCAAAGTGGACCCAAAATGGACCCCAAAATGGACCCCAAAATGACCCCAAAATGACCCCAAAACACCCAAAATGGACCCAAAATGGGACCCGAAACGGGACCCAAAATGGACCCAAAATGGACCCAAAATGGACCCAAATGGACCCCAAAATGGACCCAAAATGACCCAAAATGGACCCAAAATCACCCAAAATGACCCTAAAGTGGAGCCAAAATGGACCCCAAAATGGACCCCAAAATGACCCCAAAATGACCCCAAAACACCCAAAATGGACCCGAAACGGGACCCAAAATGGACCCAAAGTGGACCCAAAATGGACCCCAAAATGGACCCAAAATGGACCCAAAATGGACCCCAAAATGGACCCCAAAATGGACCCAAAGTGGACCCAAAGTGGACCCAAAGTGGACCCAAAGTGGACCCAAAATGGACCCCAAAATGGACCCCAAAATGGACCCAAAATGGACCCAAAATGGACCCAAAGTGGACCCAAAGTGGACCCCAAAATGGACCCCAAAATGGACCCCAAAATGGACCCCAAAATGGACCCAAAATGGACCCCAAAATGACCCCAAAATGACCCCAAAACACCCAAAATGGACCCAAAATGGACCCCAAAGTGGACCCTAAAATGGACCCAAAGTGGACCCAAAGTGGACCCAAAATGGACCCCAAAATGGACCCCAAAATGACCCCAAAATGACCCCAAAACACCCAAAATGGACCCAAAATGGGACCCGAAACGGGACCCAAAATGGACCCAAAATGGACCCAAAATGGACCCAAATGGACCCCAAAATGGACCCAAAATGACCCAAAATGGACCCAAAATCACCCAAAATGACCCTAAAGTGGAGCCAAAATGGACCCCAAAATGGACCCCAAAATGACCCCAAAATGACCCCAAAACACCCAAAATGGACCCAAAATGGGACCCGAAACGGGACCCAAAATGGACCCCAAAATGGACCCCAAAATGGACCCAAAATGGACCCAAAAGGGACCCAAAAGGGACCCAAAGTGACCCCAAAACGGACCCCAAAGTGGACCCAAAATGGACCCAAAAGGGACCCCAAAAGGGACCCAAATGGACCCAAAATCACCCAAAATGGACCCAAAATGGACCCAAAATCACCCAAAATGGACCCAAAATGGACCCAAAATGGACCCCAAAATGGACCCCAAAATGACCCCAAAATGACCCCAAAATGACCCCAAAATGGGACCCGAAACGGGACCCAAAATGGACCCCAAAATGGACCCAAAATGGACCCAAAATGGACCCAAAATGGACCCAAAATGGACCCCAAAGTGGACCCAAAATGGACCCAAAATGGACCCAAATGGACCCAAAATGGACCCAAAATGGACCCAAAGTGGACCCAAAGTGGACCCAAAGTGGACCTTAAAATGGACCCCAAAATGGACCCCAAAATGACCCAAAATGGACCCAAAATGGACCCCAAAATGGACCCAAAATGGACCCAAATGGACCCAAAATGGACCCAAAATGGACCCCAAAATGGACCCAAAATGGACTTCAAAATGGACCCCAAAATCACCCAAAATGGACCCAAAATGGACCCAAAATGGACCCGAAACGGGACCCGAAATGGACCCAGAAATGGACCCAGAAATGGACCCAAAATGGACCCAAAATGGACCCAAAATCACCCAAAATCACCCAAAATGGACCCAAAATGCCCCAAAATGGACCCAAAATGGACCCAAAATCACCCAAAATCACTCAAAATAACCCAAAATAACCCAAAATGGACCCAAAATGGACCCAAAGTCACCCAAAATCACCCAAAATGGACCCAAAAGGGACCCCAAAATGGACCCCAAAATGACCCCAAAACACCCAAAATGGAACCAAAATGGACCCAAAATGGACCCCAAAATTGACCCAAAGGGACCCCAAAATGGACCCAAAACACCCAAAATGGACCCAAAATGGAGCAAAATGGATCCAAAACACCCAAAATGGACCCAAAATGACCCCAAACCCCAGTGCCCGGGTCCCCCAGAACTGCTGGGTCCCTTGGGGCACTCCTGGGTCCCTTGGGGCACTCCTGGGTCCCTTTCCCCCCTCCCCCGGGTCCCTTGGGGCACTCCTGGGTCCCTTGGGGCACTCCTGGGTCCCTTTCCCCCCTCCCCCGGGTCCTTAGGGGCACTCCTGGGTCCCTTGGGGCACTCCTGGGTCCCTTTCCCCCCTCGCCCGGGTCCCTTGGGGCACTCCTGGGTCCTTTGGGGCACTCCTGGGTCCCTTTCCCCCCTCCCCCGGGTCCTTTGGGGCACTCCTGGGTCCCTTGGGGCACTCCTGGGTCCCTCCCCCCTCCCCTCGCTCCCCCTCCCCTCTTCCCCCCCCCTTTCCCTCCCTCCCCCGAACTCCTGGGTCCCTCCCGAACTCCTGGGTCCCTCCCTCCTTTTCCCGCCCTCCCCGCTCCCCTGGGGCACTCCTGGGTCCCCTGGGGCACTCCTGGGTCCGCCGCCGCACTCCTGGGTCCCCTTCCCCCCTCCCCCACCCCCGACCCCCCCCCAGCCCCCCCTAATTACCCCCAATTACCGTTAATTAGCGTTAATCGCCCACCTGGCCTTGGCGCACAGCGCCTTCACCTCGCTCTCCTTGATGAGCTCGCAGCGCCTGAGCTGCTCGATCTGCCGGTCCAGGTCGCTCAGCTCCCCCATCCCTCCGGCGCCAACCAGCGGGGGGCGCTAATTAACCCCACGGCTCCTTAATTAATTAATTAACCCCACGGCTCCTTAATTAATCAAACCCCCAAATCGTTAATTAACCCGCCAGCGCCCAGCGACACTGCCCGGCCCGGCCGCGCCGGAAGCGGAAGCGCGCCTGGTGGAGGGGGAAGTGACGCAATCAAAGGGGTGGGGCTACGGGGGGTGTTACTGAATGTCTGGGTTCCTCCCCCCCGAACGCCTGGGTCCCTCCCGAACGCCTGGGTCCCTTCCGAGCGCCTGGGGAAGCGGGAGCGCCCCATAGGGACCCATATGTGACCCATAGTGACCCATAAGTGACCATAGCGACCCATATGTGACCCATAGTGACCCATAAGTGACCATAGCGACACATAGCGACCCATAAGTGACCCATAAGTGACTTTACAGACCCATTAGTGCCCCATAGCGACCCATAAGTGACTCATAGTGACCCATAAGTGACCCGTAAGTGACTCATAGTGACCCATAAGTGACCCATACTGACCCATAAGTGAGCCCTAGTGACCCATAAGTGCCCCATAGTGACCCCTAAGTGACGCACAGTGCCCCATAGCGCCCCATAAGTGAGTCCCAGTGACCCATAAGTGAGTCCTAGTGACCCATAAGTGTCCCATAACGACCCATAAGTGACTCATAATGACCCACAAGTGAGTCCCAGTGACCCATAAGTGAGTCCTAGTGCCCCATAGAGCCCCATAAGTGAGTCCTAGTGACCCATAAGTGAGCCCTAGTGACCCATAAGTGCCCCATAGCGACCCATAAGTGAGTCCCAGTGACTCATAGTGACCCATAAGTGAGCCCTAGTGACCCATAAATGACCCATAGCGACCCATAAGTGTCCCATAGGGCCTCATTGTGACCCATTAGTGACCCATAAGTGACCCATAGTGACCCATAAGTGCCCCATAAGTGAGTCATGAGATCATCATCCTTGGATGAACCCGCACTCCTGGGTCCCTCCCGAACTCCTGGGTCCCTCCCGCACTCCTGGGTCCCCTCCCGCACTCCTGGGTCCCTCCCGAACTCCTGGGTCCCTCCCGCACTCCTGGGTCCCCTCCCCACACTCCTGGGTCCCTCCCCGAACTCCTGGGTCCCTCCCGCACTCCTGGGTCCCTCCCGAACTCCTGGGTCCCCTCCCGCACTCCTGGGTCCCTCCCGAACTCCTGGGTCCCTCCCGCACTCCTGGGTCCCCTCCCCACACTCCTGGGTCCCTCCCGCACTCCTGGGTCCCCTCCCCACACTCCTGGGTCCCTCCCCGAACTCCTGGGTCCCTCCCGCACTCCTGGGTCCCTCCCGAACTCCTGGGTCCCTCCCGCACTCCTGGGTCCCTCCCCGAACTCCTGGGTCCCCTCCCGCACTCCTGGGTCCCTCCCGAACTCCTGGGTCCCTCCCGCACTCCTGGGTCCCCTCCCCACACTCCTGGGTCCCTCCCTGAACTCCTGGGTCCCTCCCGAACTCCTGGGTCCCTCCCTGAACTCCTGGGTCCCTCCCGAACTCCTGGGTCCCCTCCCCGCACTCCTGGGTCCCTCCCCGAACTCCTGGGTCCCTCCCGCACTCCTGGGTCCCCTCCCCGCACTCCTGGGTCCCCCCCGCACTCCTGGGTCCCTCCCGAACTCCTGGGTCCCCTCCCCGCACTCCTGGGTCCCTCCCGCACTCCTGGGTCCCCTCCCCGCACTCCTGGGTCCCTCCCGAACTCCTGGGTCCCTCCCCGAACTCCTGGGTCCCTCCCAAACTCCTGGGTCCCTCCCGAACTCCTGGGTCCCTCCCGCACTCCTGGGTCCCTCCCCGAACTCCTGGGTCCCTCCCGCATTCCTGGGTCCCTCCCGAACTCCTGGGTCCCTCCCCGAACTCCTGGGTCCCTCCCCAAACTCCTGGGTCCCTCCCTGAACTCCTGGGTCCCTCCCCGCACTCCTGGGTCCCTCCCCGAACTCCTGGGTCCCTCCCGCATTCCTGGGTCCCTCCCGCATTCCTGGGTCCCTCCCGAACTCCTGGGTCCCTCCCCGAACTCCTGGGTCCCTCCCGCACTCCTGGGTCCCTCCCGAACTCCTGGGTCCCTCCCCGAACTCCTGGGTCCCTCCCGAACTCCTGGGTCCCTCCCGCACTCCTGGGTCCCTCCCGAACTCCTGGGTCCCTCCCCGAACTCCTGGGTCCCTCCCGCACTCCTGGGTCCCTCCCGAACTCCTGGGTCCCTCCCCGAACTCCTGGGTCCCTCCCCGAACTCCTGGGTCCCTCCTGCACTCCTGGGTCCCTCCCGAACTCCTGGGTCCCTCCCCGAACTCCTGGGTCCCTCCCGAACTCCTGGGTCCCTCCCCGAACTCCTGGGTCCCTCCCCGGTTCGTTCCCCAAAGGAGCAGCCACAATGTTCCAAAATCCTTTAATGTGGGTGCAGTGACCCCCAAACTGGGATCAGTGACCCCCAAACTGGGATCAGTGACCCCCAAACTGGGACCCCCCGACTCATGGGGTGTCTGGGGGGTTTTGGGGGGCTCAGGGGGTCCTATGGTGGGTTTTGGGGTCCTGGGGGGGCTCAGGGGGTCCCATGTTGGGTTTGGGGTCCCTGTCTCAGGTTGGGGGGCTCAAGGGGTCCCATGTTGGGTTTTGGGGTCCCAGGGGGTCCCATGTTGGGTTTGGGGTCCCTGTGTCAGGTTGGGGGGCTCAGGGGGTCCTATGTTGGTTTTTGGGGTCCTGGGGGGCTCAGGGGGTCCCGTGTTCAGTTTGGGGTCCCTGTCTCAGGGTGGGGGGTCTGGGGGTCCCGGGGTGGGTTTTGGGGTCCCATGTTGGGTTTGGGGTCCCTGTGTCAGGTGGGTGGGTCTGGGGGTCCCATGTTGGGTTTTGGGGTCCCATGGGGTCCCTGTCTCAGGGTGGGGGGTCTGGGGGTCCTGGGGTGGGTTTGGGGTCCCATGTTGGGTTTTGGGGTCCCTGTCTCAGGTCGGGGGGCTCAAGGGGTCCCATGTTGGGTTTGGGGTCCCTGTGTCAGGTTGGGGGGCTCAGGGCGCTGGTTGGGGGGTCCGGGGGTCCCATGTTGGGTTTGGGGTCCCATGTTGGGTTTGGGGTCCCTGTCTCATTTGGGTGGGTCTGGGGGTCCCGGGGTAGGGTTTGGGGTCCCATGTTGGGTTTTGGGGTCCCTGTCTCAGGTCGGGGGGCTCAAGGGGTCCCATGTTGGGTTTGGGGTCCCTGTGTCAGGTTGGGGGGCTCAGGGCGCTGGTTGGGGGGTCCGGGGGTCCCATGTTGGGTTTGGGGTCCCTGTCTCATTTGGGGGGGTCTGGGGGTCCCGGGGTAGGGTTTGGGGTCCCATGTTGGGTTTGGGGTCCCTGTGTCAGGTTGGGGATCTCAGGGGGTCCCATGTTGGGTTTTGGGGTCCCTGTGTGAGCTGGGGGTGCTCAGGGTGCTGGTTGGGGGGTCCAGGGGTCCCATGTTGGGTTTGGGGTCCCTATCTCAGAGTGGGGGTCTCAGGGGGTCCCATGTTGGGTTTTGGGGTCCCTATCTCAGAATGGGGGTCCCAGGGGGTCCCATGTTGGGTTTTGGGGTCCCAGGGGGTCCCATGTTGGGTTTGGGGTCCCTGTTTCAGGTTGGGGGTCCCAGGGGTCCCCTGTTGGGTTTGAGGTCCCTGTGCCAGGTGGGGGGTCTGGGGGTCCCCTGTTGGTTTTGGGGTCCCTGTGTCAGGTTGGGGGGCTCAGGGCGCTGGTTGGGGGGTCCGGGGGTCCCATGTTGGGTTTGGGGTCCCATGTTGGGTTTGGGGTCCCTGTCTCATTTGGGGGGGTCTGGGGGTCCCGGGGTGGGGTTTGGGGTCCCATGTTGGGTTTGGGGTCCCATGTTGGGTTTGGGGTCCCTGTCTCATTTGGGGGGGTCTGGGGGTCCCGGGGTGGGGTTTGGGGTCCCATGTTGGGTTTGGGGTCCCTGTGTCAGGTTGGGGATCTCAGGGGGTCCTATGTTGGGTTTTGGGGTCCCTGTGTGAGCTGGGGGGGCTCAGGGTGCTGGTTGGGGGGTCCGGGGGTCCCATGTTGGGTTTGGGGTCCCTGTCTCATTTGGGTGGGTCTGGGGGTCCCGGGGTGGGGTTTGGGGTCCCATGTTGGGTCTGGGGGTCCTGGGGTGGTTTTGGGGTCCCTGTGTCAGGTGGGGGGTCTGGGGGTCCCGGGGTGGTTTTGGGGTCCCTGTGTCAGGTGGGGGGGCTCAGGGCGCTGGTCGGGGGCTCCGGGGTTCCCGGGCTGTTTTTGGGGTCCCCGTGCGCGCTGGGGGTGCCCAGGGCTGGTGCGGGGGGTCCCGCGTGTCCCCGGGGGGGGCGCAGCAGCCTCCAGGCCCCGCGGCAGATGAGGAGGAACCAGTAGAGCTGGGGGGCCAGCAGCGCCGCGGCCGCCGCGTTCACCCGGGGGGGCAGCGCCAGGGGCACCCCCAGAAACGGGACCCCCCGCGCGCGCCCGTACGCCCAGTACAGGAACGGGAAGAGCAGCACCCGGCACCCCAGGAAGGTCCCCAGCAGCAGCAGCGCGTTCACCCGGTGCAGCAGCGTGTGCTGCAGCTCCAGCTGCGCCCCGAAAGGTGTTGGGGGACCCCGAAACATGGGGGAGCCAGGGGTGCCCCAAGGGACCCAGGGCCATGGGGGTCAGGGGACACAGGGACCCCGGCACCCCAGGAACGTCCCCAGCAGCTGCAGCGCGTGCACCCGGTGCAGCAGCGTGTGCTGCAGCTCCAGCTGCGCCCCGAAAGGTGTTGGGGGACCCCGAGACATGGGGGAGCCAGGGGTGCCCCAAGGGACCCAGGGCCATGGGGGTCAGGGGACACAGGGACCCCGGCACCCCAGGAACGTCCCCAGCAGCTGCAGCGCGTGCACCCGGTGCAGCAGCGTGTGCTGCAGCTCCAGCTGCGCCCCGAAAGGTGTTGGGGGACCCCGAAACATGGGGGAGCCAGGAGGGACCCAAGGGACCCAGGAGTGCCCCAGGGACCCAGGAGTGGAGAAGGGACCCAGGGCCATGGGGGTCAGGGGACACAGGGACCCCGGCACCCCAGGAACGTCCCCAGCAGCTGCAGCGCGTGCACCCGGTGCAGCAGCGTGTGCTGCAGCTCCAGCTGCGCCCCGAAAGGTGTTGGGGGACCCCGAAACATGGGGGAGCCAGGGGTGCCCCAAGGGACCCAGGGCCATGGGGGTCAGGGGACACAGGGACCCCGGCACCCCAGGAAGGTCCCCAGCAGCTGCAGCACGTGCACCCGGTGCAGCAGCGTGTGCTGCAGCTCCAGCTGCGCCCCGAAAGGTGTTGGGGGACCCCGAAACATGGGGGAGCCAGGAGTGCCCCAAGGGACCCAGGAGTGCCCAGGGACCCAGGGACATGGGGGTCAGGGGACACAGGAGTGCCCCAAGGGACCCAAGGAGATGGGGGTCAGGGGACCCAGGAGTGCCCCAGGGGACCCAGGGACATGGGGACATGGGGACCCAGGAGTGTGGGAGGGACCCAGGAGTGCCCCAAGGGACCCAGGAGTGCAGAAGGGACCCAGGGACATGGGGGTCAGGGGACCCAGGAGTGCCCCAGGGGACCCAGGGCCATGGGGGTCAGGGGACACAGGGACCCCGGCACCCCAGGAACGTCCCCAGCAGCTGCAGCACGTGCACCTGGTGCAGCAGCGTGTGCTGCAGCTCCAGCTGCGCCCCAAAAGGTGTTGGGGGACCCCGAAACATGGGGGAGCCAGGGGTGCCCCAAGGGACCCAGGAGTGGAGAAGGGACCCAGGGCCATGGGGGTCAGGGGACACAGGGACCCCGGCACCCCAGGAACATCCCCAGCAGCTGCAGCGCGTGCACCCGGTGCAGCAGCGTGTGCTGCAGCTCCAGCTGCGCCCCGAAAGGTGTTGGGGGACCCCGAAACATGGGGGAGCCAGGGGTGCCCCAAGGGACCCAGGAGTGCCCCAGGGACCCAGGGCCATGGGGGTCAGGGGACCCAGGAGTGCCCCAAGGGACCCGGGTACATGGGGACCCAGGAGTTCGGGAGGGACCCAGGAGTGCCCCAAGGGACCCAGGGACATGGGGACCCAGGAGTTCGGGAGGGACCCAGGAGTGCCCCAAGGGACCCAGGTACATGGGGACCCAGGAGTTCAGGAGGGACCCAGGAGTGCCCCAAGGGACACAGGGACATGGGGACCCAGGAGTTCGGGAGGGACCCAGGAGTGCCCCAAGGGACCCAGGGACATGGGGACCCAGGAGTTCGGGAGGGACCCAGGAGTGCCCCAAGGGACCCGGGTACATGGGGACCCAGGAGTTCGGGAGGGACCCAGGAGTGCCCCAAGGGACCCAGGTACATGGGGACCCAGGAGTTCGGGAGGGACCCAGAAGTGCCCCAAGGGACCCGGGTACATGGGGACCCAGGAGTTCGGGAGGGACCCAGGAGTGCCCCAAGGGACACAGGGACATGGGGACCCAGGAGTTCGGGAGGGACCCAGGAGTGCCCCAAGGGACCCAGGGACATGGGGACCCAGGAGTTCGGGAGGGACCCAGGAGTGCCCCAAGGGACCCGGGTACATGGGGACCCAGGAGTTCGGGAGGGACCCAGGAGTACCCCAAGGGACACAGGGACATGGGGACCCAGGAGTTCGGGAGGGACCCAGGAGTGCCCCAAGGGACCCAGGTACATGGGGACCCAGGAGTTCGGGAGGGACCCAGAAGTGCCCCAAGGGACCCAGGTACATGGGGACCCAGGAGTTCGGGAGGGACCCAGGAGTGCCCCAAGGGACACAGGGACATGGGGACCCAGGAGTTCGGGAGGGACCCAGGAGTGCCCCAAGGGACCCAGGGACATGGGGACCCAGGAGTTCGGGAGGGACCCAGGAGTGCCCCAAGGGACCCAGGCACATGGGGACCCAGGAGTTCGGGAGGGACCCAGGAGTGCCCCAAGGGACCCAGGGACATGGGGACCCAGGAGTTCGGGAGGGACCCAGGAGTGCCCCAAGGGACCCGGGTACATGGGGACCCAGGAGTGCCCCAAGGGACCCAGGGACATGGGGACCCAGGAGTTCGGGAGGGACCCAGGAGTGCCCCAAGGGACCCAGGGACATGGGGACCCAGGAGTTCGGGAGGGACCCAGGAGTGCCCCAAGGGACCCGGGTACATGGGGACCCAGGAGTTCGGGAGGGACCCAGGAGTGCCCCAAGGGACCCAGGGACATGGGGACCCAGGAGTTCGGGAGGGACCCAGGAGTGCCCCAAGGGACCCAGGCGTCCGGGAGGGACCCAGGGCCACCCCAGATGTTCTTGTGCAGCTCCGGGTGCTGCAGCTCCAGCTGCGCCCCGAAAGCAGCCATGGGGGACCCCAAGAGTGGGGGCCATGGGGACAGGGGGTTGGGGACATTCGGGGACGTTTGGGGACATTTGGGGCCGGGCTCTTACCAGGATGAGCACCTTGCCCAGGCAGACGAAGGGGGTGCTGAGCTCGGCCAGCAGGAGGCACCCCAGGAAGAAGTCACCCTTGCCCTGGCGCCACAGCTGGGGACAGGGGACATGGGGACATGGGGGGATATGGGGACATGGGGGGACACAGGGGGACAGGGGGACATGGGGGGACAGGGGGACATGGGGACATGGGGGGACACAGGGGGACAGGGGGACATGGGGGGACATGGGGGGACATGGGGGGACAGGGGGACATGGGGGGACATGGGGGGACATGGGGGGACAGGGGAACATGGGGGGACAGGGGGATATGGGGACAGGAAGGGACACAGGGACACAGGGGGACATGGGGGGACATGGGGGGACATGGGGGGACAGGGGACATGGGGGGACACAGGGGGACATGGGGACATGGGGGGATATGGGGACATAGGGGGACATGGGGGGACAGGGGGACATGGGGGGACATGGGGGGACATGGGGACATGGGGGGACACAGGGGGACAGGGGGGGACAGGGGGACATGGGGACATGGGGGGACATGGGGGGACAGGGGTACATGGGGACATGGGGGGATATGGGGACATAGGGGGACATGGGGGGACAGGGGGACATGGGGGGACAGGGGGGGACATGGGGACATGGGGGGACAGGGGGACAGGGGGACATGGGGACATGGGGGGATATGGGGACATAGGGGGACATGGGGGGACATGGGGACATGGGGGGACAGGGGGACATGGGGACATGGGGGGATATGGGGACATAGGGGGACATGGGGGGACAGGGGGACATGGGGGGACATGGGGGGACAGGGGGACATGGGGGGACAGGGGGGGACAGGGGGACATGGGGGGACATGGGGGGACACAGGGGGACAGGGGGACATGGGGGGACAGGGGGACATGGGGGGACAGGGGGGGACAGGGGGACATGGGGGGACAGGGGGACATGGGGGGACATGGGGGGACAGGGGGACATGGGGGGACACAGGGGGACAGGGGGGGACAGGGGGACACAGGGGGACATGGGGACATGGGGGGACATGGGGGGACATGGGGGGATATGGGGACATAGGGGGACATGGGGGGACAGGGGGACATGGGGGGACATGGGGGGACAGGGGGACATGGGGGGACACAGGGGGACAGGGGGGGACAGGGGGACACAGGGACATGGGGGGACACGGGGGGACATGGGGACAGGAGGGGACATGGGGGGACAGGGGGATATGGGGACAGGAAGGGACACAGGGGGACAGGGGGACATGGGGGGACATGGGGGGACATGGGGGGACAGGGGGACATGGGGGGACAGGGGGGGACAGGGGGACATGGGGGGACAGGGGGACATGGGGGGACATGGGGGGACAGGGGGACATGGGGGGACACAGGGGGACAGGGGGGGACAGGGGACATGGGGGGACACCGGGGGACAGGGGACATGGGGGGACATGGGGGGACAGGGGGACATGGGGGGACATGGGGGGACAGGGGGACATGGGGGGACACAGGGGGACAGGGGGGGACAGGGGGACACAGGGACATGGGGGGACACGGGGGGACATTGGGACAGGAGGGGACATGGGGGGACAGGGGGATATGGGGACAGGAAGGGACACAGGGGGACAGGGGGACATGGGGGGACATGGGGGGACATGGGGGGACAGGGGGACATGGGGGGACAGGGGGGGACAGGGGGACATGGGGGGACATGGGGGGACACAGGGGGACAGGGGGACATGGGGGGACAGGGGGACATGGGGGGACAGGGGGATATGGGGACAGGAAGGGACACAGGGGGACAGGGGGACATGGGGGGACATGGGGGGACAGGGGGACATGGGGGGACACAGGGGGACAGGGGGACATGGGGACATGGGGGGATATGGGGGGACATGGGGGGACAGGGGACATGGGGGGACACAGGGGGACAGGGGGACATGGGGACATGGGGGGATATGGGGACATAGGGGGACATGGGGGGACAAGGGGACATGGGGGGACATGGGGGGACATGGGGACATGGGGGGACACAGGGGGACAGGGGGGGACAGGGGACATGGGGGGACACAGGGGGACATGGGGACAGGAGGGGACACGGGGGGACATGGGATATAGGGACAATGGGGACATGGGGACATGGGATATGGAGATATGGGGACATAGGGATGTGAGGATATAGCACATCGGGATATGGGGACATGGGACATGGGGACAGGGGGATATGGGGACATGGGATATGGGGACGGGGGGATATGGGGACATGGGGACAATGGGACACGGGACATGGGGACATGGGGACAGGGGGACATGGGACATGCGGATAGGGGGATATGGGGACAGCGGACATGGGGACAGGGGGACATGGGGACATGAGGGGACACAGGGGAACATGGGGACAATGGGACATGGGATATGGGGACATGGGGAAATGGGGATATGGGGACAGGGGACATGGGGACAGGGGGATATGGGGAGATGGGGACAGGGGGACATGAGGGGACATGGGATATGGGACATGGGGACAGGGGGACATGGGGACATTGGGGACAATGGGGACATGTGGACATCGGGACATGAAGGGACACAGGGGGACATGGGGACAATGGGACAAGGGGGATAGGGGGACATGAGGGGACATGGGACATGGGGACAGGGGGATATGGGGACAATGGGGACATGGGGACATGAGGGAACATGGGATATGGGACATGGGACATGGGGACAGGGGGAGATGGGGAGATGGGGACATGGGACATGGGGGCAGGGGGACATGGGGACATGGGACATGAGACATGGGGACGGGGACAGGGGCATATGGGGACATGCAGACAATGGGACGTGAGGATATGGGGATAGGGGGACAGGGGACATGGGGACATGGGGACATAAGGGGACACGGGGGGACATTTGGACATGGGGATATGGAACATGGGGACACGGACAGGGGGACATGGGGACAGGGGGACATGGGGACATGGGATGTGGGGACATGGGGATATGGGGACAGGGGGTGACATGAGGGGACATGAGGGCCACAGCACTTCCCCACATCCCCAAGGTGTCCCCAGCCCCATGTCCCATCCCCATGGTGTCCCCAAGGTGTCCCCAATGTCCCCAAGGTGTCCCCTTGCTCACAGTGGCCATGGGGAAGCAGACGAGCCCCATGGGCACCCATGATGAGCCCCATGGGCACCCATGATGAGCCCCATGAGCTCCATGAGCACGTCCCAGTCCCTATGGTGTCCCCATCCCCACGTCCACCCCATGGCCCCATGGTGTCCCCATGGTGTCCCCAACGTCCCCAAGGTGTCCCCTTGCTCACGGTGGCCACGGGGAAGCAGACGAGCACCATGGGCACCCATGATGAGCCCCATGGGCACCCATGATGAGCCCCATGAGCAGGTGGTGGCTCCATGAGCACGTCCACCCCATGGCCCCATGGTGTCCCCATGATGTCCCACGATGTCCCCTTGCTCACGGTGGCCACGGGGAAGCAGACGAGCACCATGGGCACCCATGATGAGCCCCATGGGCACCCATGATGAGCCCCATGAGCACGTCCCAGTCCCTATGGTGTCCCCATCCCCACGTCCCCATGGTGTCCCCAACGTCCCCACAATGTCCCCTTGCTCACGGTGGCCACGGGGAAGCAGACGAGCACCATGGGCACCCATGATGAGCCCCATGAGCTCCATGGGCACGTCCCAGTCCCTATGGTGTCCCCATCCCCACATCCCCATGATGTCCCCATGGTGTCCCCATGATGTCCCATGGTGTCCCCAAGGTGTCCCCTTGCTCACGGTGGCCACGGGGAAGCAGACGAGCCCCATGGGCACCCATGATGAGCCCCATGGGCACCCATGATGAGCCCCATGAGCAGGTGGTGGCTCCATGAGCACGTCCACCCCATGGCCCCATGGTGTCCCCATGGTGTCCCCAACGTCCCCACGATGTCCCCTTGCTCACGGTGGCCATGGGGAAGCAGACGAGCACCATGGGCACCCATGATGAGCCCCATGAGCTCCATGAGCACGTCCCTGTCCCTATGGTGTCCCCAGCCCCATATCCACCCCATGGCCCCATGATGTCCCCATGGTGTCCCCAACGTCCCCAGGGTGTCCCCTTGCTCACGGTGGCCACGGGGAAGCAGACGAGCCCCATGGGCACCCATGATGAGCCCCATGAGCTCCATGAGCACGTCCCAGTCCCTATGGTGTCCCCATCCCCATGTCCACCCCATGGCCCCATGGTGTCCCCATGGTGTCCCCAACGTCCCCACGGTGTCCCCTTGCTCACGGTGGCCACGGGGAAGCAGACGAGCCCCATGGGCACCCATGATGAGCCCCATGAGCTCCATGAGCACGTCCCAGTCCCTATGGTGTCCCCATCCCCACGTCCCCATGGTGTCCCCATGGTGTCCCCAACGTCCCCATGATGTCCCCATGATGTCCCCTTGTTCACGGTGGCCACGGGGAAGCAGACGAGCCCCATGGGCACCCATGATGAGCCCCATGGGCACCCATGATGAGCCCCATGGGCAGGTGGTGGCTCCATGAGCACGTCCACCCCATGGCCCCATGGTGTCCCCATGGTGTCCCCAACGTCCCCATGATGTCCCCACGATGTCCCCTTGCTCACGGTGGCCACGGGGAAGCAGACGAGCCCCATGGGCACCCATGACGAGCCCCATGAGCAGGTGGTGGCTCCATGAGCACGTCCACCCCATGGCCCCATGGTGTCCCCATGGTGTCCCCAACGTCCCCACGATGTCCCCTTGCTCACGGTGGCCACGGGGAAGCAGACGAGCCCCATGGGCACCCATGATGAGCCCCATGGGCAGGTGGTGGCTCCATGAGCACGTCCACCCCACGGCCCCATGGTGTCCCCATGGTGTCCCCAACGTCCCCAGGGTGTCCCCTTGCTCACGGTGGCCACGGGGAAGCAGACGAGCACCATGGCGGCGTGGTGCAGGACCATGAGGGGGTGCCGGCGCAGGAAGGCGGTGGCGGCGCGGCGCGGGGCGGCGGGCGCGGCCCCCTCGTGTCCCTTGACGCGGGCGCGGTGGCGGTGGCACAGGAACATGGCGTACACGTCGTAGATGAAGTACGGCACCGCGAACGGGGGGTACCAGCCGGCCAGCCAGTGCCTGCCCGCACGGGGACACGGGGACACCGCTGGGGGACGGGGACACGGGCGGACGGGGGGACACGGGAGGTTGGGGGACCCAGGCGTCCGGGGGGACCCAGGGGTCCAGGGGGTGATGGGGACCCAGGCGTCCGGGGGGACCCAGGAGTGCAGGGGGACACAGGTGGCCAGGGGGACACGGGGACCCAGGCGTCCGGAGGGACCCAGGCGACCGGGGGGACCCAGGAGTCCAGGGGGTGATGGGGACCCAGGCGTCCGGGGGGACCCAGGAATCCAGGGGGTGACAGGGACCCAGGCGTCCGGGAGGGAAAGGGACACAGGAGATCAGGGAGAAAGGGACCCAGGAGTCTGGAGGTGACAGGGACCCAGGCATCCGGGGGGACCCAGGCATCCGGGGGGACCCAGGCATCCGGGGGGACCCAGGAGTGCAGGGGGACACAGGTGGCCAGGGGGACATGGGAGGCCGGGGGACCCAGGCGTCCGGGGGGGAAAGGGACACAGGAGGCCAGGGGGACCCAGGAGTCCAGGGGGTGATGGGGACCCAGGCGTCCGGGGGGACCCAGGGGTCCAGGGGGTGATGGGGACCCAGGCGTCCGGGGGGACCCAGGAGTCCAGGGGGTGATGGGGACCCAGGCGTCCGGGGGGACCCAGGGGTCCAGGGGGTGATGGGGACCCAGGCGTCCGGGGGGACACAGGGGTCCAGGGGGTGATGGGGACCCAGGCGTCCGGGGGGACCCAGGGGTCCAGGGGGTGATGGGGACCCAGGCGTCCGGGGGGACCCAGGGGTCCAGGGGGTGATGGGGACCCAGGCGTCCGGGGGGACCCAGGAGTCCAGGGGGTGACAGGGACCCAGGCGTCCGGGGGGACCCAGGCATCCGGGGGGACCCAGGGGTCCAGGGGGTGATGGGGACCCAGGCGTCCGGGGGGACCCAGGGGTCCAGGGGGTGATGGGGACCCAGGCATCCGGGGAAACCCAGGGGTCCAGGGGGTGATGGGGACCCAGGCGTCCGGGGGTGAAAGGGACCCAGGCGTCCGGGGGGACCCAGGAATCCAGGGGGTGACAGGGACCCAGGCGTCCGGGAGGGAAAGGGACACAGGAGATCAGGGAGAAAGGGACCCAGGAGTCTGGAGGTGACAGGGACCCAGGCATCCGGGGGGACCCAGGCATCCGGGGGGACCCAGGCGTCCGGGGGGACCCAGGAGTGCAGGGGGACACAGGTGGCCAGGGGGACATGGGAGGCCGGGGGACCCAGGCGTCCGGGGGGGAAAGGGACACAGGAGGCCAGGGGGACCCAGGAGTCCAGGGGGTGATGGGGACCCAGGCGTCCGGGGGGACCCAGGGGTCCAGGGGGTGATGGGGACCCAGGCGTCCGGGGGGGAAAGGGACACAGGAGGCCAGGGGGACCCAGGGGTCCAGGGGGTGATGGGGACCCAGGCGTCCGGGGGGACCCAGGGGTCCAGGGGGTGACGGGGACCCAGGCGTCCGGGGGGACCCAGGGGTCCAGGGGGTGATGGGGACCCAGGCGTCCGGGGGGACCCAGGGGTCCAGGGGGTGACGGGGACCCAGGCGTCCGGGGGGACCCAGGCATTTGGGGGGACCCAGGAGGCTGGGGGGACCCAGATGTCCGGGAGGGACCCAGGCGTCCAGGGGGACCCAGGCGTCCGGGAGGGAAAGGGACCCAGGAGTCCGGGGGGACCCAGGCGTCCGGGGGGGAAAGGGACCCAGGAGTCTGGGGGTGACAGGGACCCAGGCGTTCGGGGGACCCAGGAGTGCAAGGGGACACAGGTGGCCAGGGGGTACAGGGACCCAGGCGTCCGGGAGGACCCAGGCGTCCGGGAGGGAAAGGGACCCAGGCATCCGGGGGTGAAAGGGACCCAGGCGTCCGGGGGGACCCAGGAATCCAGGGGGTGACAGGGACCCAGGCGTCTGGGAGGGAAAGGGACACAGGAGATCAGGGAGAAAGGGACCCAGGAGTCTGGAGGTGACAGGGACCCAGGCATCCGGGGGGACCCAGGCGTCCGGGGGGACCCAGGCATCCGGGGGGTGACAGGGACCCAGGCGTCCGGGAGGGAAAGGGACACAGGAGGTCAGGGAGAAAGGGACCCAGGAGTCTGGAGGTGACAGGGACCCAGGCATCCGGGGGGACCCAGGCGTCCGGGGGGACCCAGGCATCCGGGGGGACCCAGGTGTCCGGGGGGACCCAGGAGTGCAGGGGGACACAGGTGGCCAGGGGGACATGGGAGGCCGGGGGACCCAGGCGTCCGGGGGGGAAAGGGACACAGGAGGCCAGGGGGACCCAGGAGTCCAGGGGGTGATGGGGACCCAGGCATCCGGGGGGACCCAGGGGTCCAGGGGGTGATGGGGACCCAGGCATCCGGGGGGACCCAGGAATCCAGGGGGTGACAGGGACCCAGGCGTCCGGGGGGACCCAGGGGTCCAGGGGGTGATGGGGACCCAGGCGTCCGGGGGGACCCAGGGGTCCAGGGGGTGATGGGGACCCAGGCATCCGGGGAAACCCAGGGGTCCAGGGGGTGACAGGGACCCAGGCGTCCGGGGGGACCCAGGCATCCGGGGGGACCCAGGAGTCCAGGGGGTGATGGGGACCCAGGCGTCCGGGGGGACCCAGGGGTCCAGGGGGTGATGGGGACCCAGGCGTCCGGGGGGACCCAGGGGTCCAGGGGGTGATGGGGACCCAGGCGTCCGGGGGGACCCAGGGGTCCAGGGGGTGATGGGGACCCAGGCATCCGGGGAAACCCAGGGGTCCAGGGGGTGATGGGGACCCAGGCATCCGGGGAAACCCAGGGGTCCAGGGGGTGATGGGGACCCAGGCGTCCGGGGGTGAAAGGGACCCAGGCGTCCGGGGGGACCCAGGAATCCAGGGGGTGACAGGGACCCAGGCGTCCGGGAGGGAAAGGGACACAGGAGATCAGGGAGAAAGGGACCCAGGAGTCTGGAGGTGACAGGGACCCAGGCATCCGGGGGGACCCAGGCATCCGGGGGGACCCAGGAGTCCGGGGGGACCCAGGAGTGCAGGGGGACACAGGTGGCCAGGGGGACATGGGAGGCCGGGGGACCCAGGCGTCCGGGGGGGAAAGGGACACAGGAGGCCAGGGGGACCCAGGGGTCCAGGGGGTGACGGGGACCCAGGCGTCCGGGGGGACCCAGGAGTCCAGGGGGTGATGGGGACCCAGGCGTCCGGGGGGACACAGGGGTCCAGGGGGTGATGGGGACCCAGGCGTCCGGGGGTGAAAGGGACCCAGGCGTCCGGGGGGACCCAGGAATCCAGGGGGTGACAGGGACCCAGGCGTCCGGGAGGGAAAGGGACACAGGAGATCAGGGAGAAAGGGACCCAGGAGTCTGGAGGTGACAGGGACCCAGGCATCCGGGGGGACCCAGGCATCCGGGGGGACCCAGGAGTCCAGGGGGACACGGGAGGACAGGGGACCCAGGCGTCCGGGGGGGAAAGGGACACAGGAGATCAGGGAGAAAGGGACCCAGGAGTCTGGAGGTGACAGGGACCCAGGCATCCGGGGGGACCCAGACATCCAGGGGGACCCAGACATCCGGGGGGACCCAGGCATCCGGGGGGACCCAGGTGTCCGGGGGGACCCAGGAGTGCAGGGGGACACAGGTGGCCAGGGGGACATGGGAGGCCGGGGGACCCAGGCGTCCGGGGGGGAAAGGGACACAGGAGGCCAGGGGGACCCAGGAGTCCAGGGGGTGACGGGGACCCAGGCGTCCGGGGGGACCCAGGGGTCCAGGGGGTGATGGGGACCCAGGCGTCCGGGGGGACCCAGGGGTCCAGGGGGTGATGGGGACCCAGGCGTCCGGGGGGACCCAGGCGTCCAGGGGGTGACGGGGACCCAGGCGTCCAGGGGGACCCAGGAGTCCGGGGGTGACAGGGACCCAGGTGTCCAGGAGGGACCCAGGCGTCCGGGGAGGCAACAGGGACCCAGGCGTCCGGGGGGACACAGGTGGCCAGGAGGACCCAGGAGTCCGGGGGGACCCAGGAGTCCGGGGGGGACCCAGGCGTCCGGGGGGTGATGGGGACCCAAGTGGTGACAGGGACTCAGGTGGCTGGGGGTGAAAGGGACCCAGGCGTCCGGGAGGGAAAGGGACCCAGGCGTTCGGGGGGACCCAGGCATCCGGGGGCTGATGGGGACCCAGGCAGCCAGGAGGGACCCAGGCGTCCGGGGGTGACAGGGACCCAGGCGTCCGGGGAGCCTGACCAGGGGACCCAGGCGTCCGGGGGGACCTTGGTGGACCCAATTTGGGGGACCCAGGCGTCCGATGTCCCCCTCCCCCACCCCCAGGGGACCCAGGCGTCCGGATTAAGGGACCCAGGCGTCTGAGCCGCCCCTCCCCCCGCAGGGGACCCAGGCGTCCGGGTTAATCTGGGCTGAGCCCCCACGCAGCTGCTGCTGCTTAATCCCCTCCCCCCCCGCAAGGGACCCAGGCGTCCGGGTCACCTTCCCCACCAAGGGACCCAGGCATCCGGGTCGCCCCCCCCACCAAGGGACCCAGGCGTCCGGGGGGGGAGAGGGACCCAGGCGTCCGAGTCATCCCCACCAAGGGACCCAGGCGTCCGGGTCGCCCCCCCCACCAAGGGACCCAGGCGTCCGGGGGGGGAGAGGGACCCAGGCGTCCGAGTCATCCCCGCCAAGGGACCCAGGCGTCCGGGGGGGAAGAGGGACCCAGGCGTCCGAGTCATCCCCACCAAGGGACCCAGGCGTCCGGGGGGAAGAGGGACCCAGGCGTCCGAGTCATCCCCACCAAGGGACCCAGGCATCCAGGTCGCCCCCCCCCACCAAGGGACCCAGGCGTCCGGGTCACCTTCCCCACCAAGGGACCCAGGCGTCCGAGTCATCCCCACCAAGGGACCCAGGTGTCCGGGTCGCCCCCCCCCACCAAGGGACCCAGGCGTCTGAGTCGCCCCCTGCAAGGGACCCAGGCGTCCGGGGGGGGAGAGGGACCCAGGCGTCCGAGTCATCCCCACCAAGGGACCCAGGCATCCAGGTCGCCCCCCCCACCAAGGGACCCAGGCGTCCGGGGGGAAAGAGGGACCCAGGCGTCCGAGTCATCCCCATCAAGGGACCCAGGCGTCCGGGTCGCCCCCCCCACCAAGGGACCCAGGCGTCCGGGGGGAAAGAGGGACCCAGGCGTCCGAGTCATCCCCATCAAGGGACCCAGGCGTCCGGGTCGCCCCCCCCCCCCAAGGGACCCAGGCGTCCGGGTCGCCCCCCCCACCAAGGGACCCAGGCGTCCGGGTTGCCCCCCTCCATCAAGGGACCCAGGCGTCCGAGTCGCCCCCCCCCACCAAGGGACCCAGGCATCCGGGTCGCCCCCCCCACCAAGGGACCCAGGCGTCCGGGGGGGGAGAGGGACCCAGGCGTCCGAGTCATCCCCACCAAGGGACCCAGGCGTCCGGGGATGGAGAGGGACCCAGGCGTCCGAGTCATCCCCGCCAAGGGACCCAGGCGTCCGGGGGGGAAGAGGGACCCAGGCGTCCGAGTCATCCCCACCAAGGGACCCAGGCGTCCGGGGGGAAGAGGGACCCAGGCGTCCGAGTCATCCCCACCAAGGGACCCAGGCATCCGGGGGGGGAGAGGGACCCAGGCGTCCGAGTCATCCCCACCAAGGGACCCAGGCGTCCGGGGGGGAAGAGGGACCCAGGCGTCCGAGTCATCCCCACCAAGGGACCCAGGCGTCCGGGGGGGGAGAGGGACCCAGGCGTCCGAGTCATCCCCACCAAGGGACCCAGGCGTCCGGGGGGGAGAGGGACCCAGGCGTCCGAGTCATCCCCACCAAGGGACCCAGGCGTCCGGGGGGAAAGAGGGACCCAGGCGTCCGAGTCATCCCCACCAAGGGACCCAGGTGTCCGGGTCGCCCCCCCCCACCAAGGGACCCAGGCGTCCGGGTCACCTTCCCCACCAAGGGACCCAGGCGTCCGAGTCATCCCCACCAAGGGACCCAGGTGTCCGGGTCGCCCCCCCCCACCAAGGGACCCAGGCGTCCGGGGGGAAAGAGGGACCCAGGCGTCCGAGTCATCCCCACCAAGGGACCCAGGCGTCCGGGTTGCCCCCCCCCACCAAGGGACCCAGGCGTCCGGGTCACCTTCCCCACCAAGGGACCCAGGCGTCTGAGTCGCCCCCTGCAAGGGACCCAGGCGTCCGGGGGGGAGAGGGACCCAGGCGTCCGAGTCATCCCCACCAAGGGACCCAGGCGTCCGAGTCATCCCCACCAAGGGACCCAGGCGTCCAGGGGGGAAGAGGGACCCAGGCGTCCGAGTCATCCCCACCAAGGGACCCAGGCGTCCGGGGGGGGAGAGGGACCCAGGCGTCCGAGTCATCCCCACCAAGGGACCCAGGCGTCCGGGGGGAAAGAGGGACCCAGGTGTCCGAGTCATCCCCACCAAGGGACCCAGGCGTCCGGGGGGGAAGAGGGACCCAGGCGTCCGAGTCATCCCCACCAAGGGACCCAGGCATCCAGGTCGCCCCCCCCCACCAAGGGACCCAGGCGTCCGGGGGGGAGAGGGACCCAGGCGTCCGAGTCATCCCCACCAAGGGACCCAGGCGTCCGGGGGGAGAGGGACCCAGGCGTCCGAGTCATCCCCACCAAGGGACCCAGGCGTCCAGGTCGCTCCCCCAACCAAGGGACCCAGGCGTCCGGGTTGCCCCCCCCCACCAAGGGACCCAGGCGTCCGGGCGCTGTCCAGTGCTGAACTGCGGCCACCCGGGTGTCCCCCCGTGTCCCCCCGTGTCCCCCCGTGTCCCCCGTGGGCGCGGGTCACTCACTGGTCGTCGATGACGTGGTGACACGAGGACGCGATGATGTACCCGGCCGTGGACGCCATGACGGCCTGAACAGAGGACACCAGCCTGGGGACACACGGGGGGACATTGGGGACGTGGGGACACCGGGGGACGCACGTGGGGATGGGGGACGTGGGGACATGGGGACAGGGGGATAAGGGAATAGGGGGATATGGGGATAGGGGGATAGGGGGATATGGGGACATTGGGGGATATGGGGACATGTGTGGGGATGGGGGACATGGGGACATGGGGACAGGGGGACATAGGGACAGGGGGATATGGGGACATGGGGATATGGGGACATGGGGATATGGGGACATGGGGACAATGGGGACAATGGGGACAGGGGGATATGGAGACATGGGGACAATGGGGATATGGGGACAGGGGGATATGGAGACATGGGGACAATGGGGATATGGGGACAGGGGGACATGGGGACAATGGGGACAGGGGGATATGGGGACAGGGGGATATGGGGACATGGGGACAATGGGGATATGGGGACAGGGGGACATGGGGACAATGGGGACAATGGGGATATGGGGACAGGGGGATATGGGGACATGGGGACAATGGGGACAATGGGGACAGGGGGATATGGAGACATGGGGACAATGGGGATATGGGGACAGGGGGATATGGAGACATGGGGACAATGGGGATATGGGGACAGGGGGACATGGGGACAATGGGGACAGGGGGATATGGGGACAGGGGGATATGGGGACATGGGGACAATGGGGATATGGGGACAGGGGGACATGGGGACAATGGGGACAATGGGGATATGGGGACATGGGGATATGGGGACATGGGGACAATGGGGACAATGGGGACAGGGGGATATGGAGACATGGGGACAATGGGGATATGGGGACAGGGGGATATGGAGACATGGGGACAATGGGGATATGGGGACATGGGGATATGGAGACATGGGGACAATGGGGATATGGGGACAGGGGGATATGGAGACATGGGGACAATGGGGATATGGGGACAGGGGGATACGGGGACATGGGGACAATGGGGATATGGGGACAGGGGGACATGGGGACAATGGGGACAGGGGGATATGGGGATAGGGGGATATGGGGACAGGAGCTGTCCCTGTGTCCCCATCCCTGGCGTGTCCTTGTCCCCAGGATCATCACCGCTGTCCCCACAGTGTCCTTGTCCCCATCTTTATTACCAGCCTGGCCCCACAGTGTCCCCATGGCCCTGTCCCCATCCCCATCATTGTCCCCATGGCCCTGGCCCCATCCCCACAGTGTCCCCATGGCCCTGTCCCCATCCCCATCATTGTCCCCATGGCCCTGGCCCCATCCCCACATTGTCCCCACGTCCCCATGTCCTTGTCCCCATCCCCATCATTGTCCCCACGGCCCTGACCCCATCCCCATCATTGTCCCCATGTCCCTGTCCCCCTCCCCATCATTGTCCCCACGGCCCTGACCCCATCCCCATCATTGTCCCCATGGCCCTGTCCCCATCCCCACAGTGTCCCCATGTCCCTGTTCCCCTCCCCACAGTGTCCCCATCCCCATCATTGTCCCCATGGCCCTGTCCCCCTCCCCATCATTGTCCCCACGGCCCTGACCCCATCCCCATCATTGTCCCCATGTCCCTGTCCCCCTCCCCACAGTGTCCCCATGGCCCTGTCCCATCCCAGGCCCTGCAGTGTCATTGTCCCCACCCCCTGTGTCCCCATCCCACCCCCTCGCTGTCCCCATGTCCCCATCCCTGTCCCCTTGTCCTTGTTCCCCCAGTGTCCCCATGTCCCCATATCCCCATTATCCCCATGTCCCTGTCCCCATGTCCCCATGTCCCTGTCCCCATCCACATCATTGTCCCCATGTCCCTGTCCCTGTCCCCATGTCCCTGTCCTCATCCACATCATTGTCCCCACGTCCCCGTCCCTGTCCCCATATCCCCATGGCCCCATGGCCCCATGGCCCTGTCCCCATGTCCCTGTCCCCCTGTCCCTGTCCCCATCCACATCCTTGTCCCCATGTCCCTGTCCCCATCCCTGTCCCCACAGCCTTGTCCCTGTGTCCCTGTCCCCACGTCCGTGTCCCCGCAGTGTCCCCCTCGCTGTCCCCGTGTCCCCATACCCCCGCTGTCCCCATCCCTGTCCCCACGTCCCCGCTGTCCCCACCGTGTCCCCGTTGTCCCCAAGTCCCCGTTGTCCCCACGTCCCCGTTCTCCCCACCGTGTCCCCGCTGTCCCCGCCGTGTCCCCGCTGTCCCCACATCCCCGCTGTCCCCAAGTCCCCGTTGTCCCCAAGTCCCCGCTGTCCCCACCGTGTCCCCGCTGTCCCCACCGTGTCCCCGCTGTCCCCAAGTCCCCGTTCTCCCCACCGTGTCCCCGCTGTCCCCGCCGTGTCCCCGCTGTCCCCACATCCCCGCTGTCCCCAAGTCCCCGCTGTCCCCAAGTCCCCGCTGTCCCCACCGTGTCCCCGCTGTCCCCACCGTGTCCCCGCTGTCCCCGCCGTGTCCCCGCTGTCCCCACGTCCCCGTTGCCCCCAAGTCCCCGTTGTCCCCAAGTCCCCGCTGTCCCCACCGTGTCCCCGCTGTCCCCACCGTGTCCCCGTTGTCCCCAAGTCCCCGCTGTCCCCACCGTGTCCCCGCTGTCCCCACATCCCCGCTGTCCCCAAGTCCCCGTTGCCCCCAAGTCCCCGTTGTCCCCAAGTCCCCGCTGTCCCCACCGTGTCCCCGCTGTCCCCACCGTGTCCCCGTTGCCCCCAAGTCCCCGCTGTCCCCACCGTGTCCCCGCTGTCCCCACCGTGTCCCCGTTGTCCCCAAGTCCCCGCTGTCCCCACCGTGTCCCCGCTGTCCCCACCGTGTCCCCGTTGCCCCCAAGTCCCCGCTGTCCCCACCGTGTCCCCGCTGTCCCCACGTCCCCGCTGTCCCCGCCGTGTCCCCGCTGTCCCCACCGTGTCCCCGTTGCCCCCAAGTCCCCGCTGTCCCCGCAGTGTCCCCGCTGTCCCCACCGTGTCCCCGCTGTCCCCACATCCCCGCTGTCCCCAAGTCCCCGTTGCCCCCAAGTCCCCGTTGTCCCCAAGTCCCCGCTGTCCCCACCGTGTCCCCGCTGTCCCCGCCGTGTCCCCGTTATCCCCACCGTGTCCCCGTTGTCCCCAAGTCCCCGCTGTCCCCACCGTGTCCCCGTTGCCCCCAAGTCCCCGTTGTCCCCAAGTCCCCGTTGTCCCCAAGTCCCCGCTGTCCCCACCGTGTCCCCGTTGTCCCCAAGTCCCTGCTGTCCCCACCGTGTCCCCGCTGTCCCCACCGTGTCCCCGTTGCCCCCAAGTCCCCGTTGCCCCCAAGTCCCCGCTGTCCCCGCCGTGTCCCCGTTGCCCCCAAGTCCCCGTTGTCCCCAAGTCCCCGTTCTCCCCACCGTGTCCCCGCTGTCCCCACCGTGTCCCCGCTGTCCCCGCCGTGTCCCCGTTGTCCCCACCGTGTCCCCGTTGTCCCCAAGTCCCCGTTCTCCCCACCGTGTCCCCGCTGTCCCCACCGTGTCCCCGCTGTCCCCACATCCCCGCTGTCCCCAAGTCCCCGTTGCCCCCAAGTCCCCGTTGTCCCCAAGTCCCCGCTGTCCCCACCGTGTCCCCGTTGTCCCCACCATGTCCCCGCTGTCCCCACCATGTCCCCGCTGTCCCCACCATGTCCCCGTTGTCCCCACCGTGTCCCCGCTGTCCCCACATCCCCGCTGTCCCCAAGTCCCCGTTGCCCCCAAGTCCCCGTTGTCCCCAAGTCCCCGCTGTCCCCACCGTGTCCCCGCTGTCCCCACCGTGTCCCCGCTGTCCCCGCCGTGTCCCCGTTATCCCCACCGTGTCCCCGTTGTCCCCAAGTCCCCGCTGTCCCCGCCGTGTCCCCGCTGTCCCCACCGTGTCCCCGCTGTCCCCACCTGGCCGCCAGGATCTCGGCGTGCGGCTCCGGGCAGCGCAGGCGGCGCAGGACGCAGCGGCCGAGCACGAAGAGCCCCGGGAAGAAGAGCAGCCCGGCCGAGAACGGCAGCACCGGGGACCCTGCGGACCACGGGGACCCTGCGGACCACGGGGACCCTGCGGCCACCGCGGACTCCGGGGAGCCCGGGAGCCCCGAGCAGAGCGGGAGCCCCGGGACCCAGAGCCCGGCGCCCAACAGCAGCGGCGCCCCGGGGGGGGCCATGGCGGGGCGGGGCTAAAAGGGGCGGGGACTAAAAGGGGAGGGGACTAAAAGGGGCGGGGTTGAGGTGGGGAGAGCGCGGCCCAAGGGGCGGGGACTAAAAGGGGCGGGGCTATGGGCGGGGCTGAGGGCGGGGTTGAGGTGGGGAGAGCGCAGCCCAAGGGGCGGGGACTAAAAGGGGCGGGGCTATGGGCGGGGCTGAGGGCGGGGTTGAGGTGGGGAGAGCGCCGCCCGGGGGGCGGGACGGAAAGGGGCGGGGACTAAAAGGGGCGGGACTTAGAAGGGGCGGGGTTGAGGTGGGGAGAGCGCCGCCCGGGAGGCGGGGACTAAAAGGGGCGGGGCTAGGGGCGGGGCTAAGGGCGGGGTTGAGGTGGGGAGAGCGCAGCCCGGGGGGCGGGACGGAAAGGGGCGGGGCCTGGAGGGACGGAGACTAAAAGAGGCGGGGCTTAAAAGGGGCGGGGGGGTTGAGGTGGGGAGAGCACCGCCCGGGGGGCGGGAGGGAAAGGGGCGGGGCCCAAGGGGGGCGGGGCTAAGGGAGGGGGGTGAGACGGGACGGCGCTGCAAGGGGGCGGGGCGGGGGGCGGGGCTTAAAAGGGGCGGGGTTGAGGTGTGGAGAGTGCCACCCGGGGGGCGGGATGGAAAGGGGCGGGGACTAAAGGGGGCGGGGCTAAGGGAGGGGGGTGAGACGGGACGGCGCCGCTTGGGGGACGGGAGATAAAGGGGCGGGGACTAAAGGGGGCGGGACCTAAAGGGGGAGGGGCTAAGGGTGGGGGTTGAGGTGGGGGCAGAGCCGCCCGGGTGGGGGGGACATAAATGGGCGGGGACTAAAGGGGGCGGGGCTTCAGAAGGGACATTACCGGGGCCGGGGGTGTATGGTTGGGGGGCGGGGCCTAGATGGGCGGGGACTAAAGGGGGCGTGGCCTAAAGGGGGCGTGGCTTGATATAGGGCGGGGTCTGCAGGGGGGCGGGGCTTCAGATAGGGCGGGGCCCCAGGCGACCGGCGCTCCCCCGCCCTCCTCAGGCCTCACCCCAAGCCCCGCCCCCTCCTCCCAGCCCCCGCCCCTTCATTTGCATAAATTTCCAGCTCACCGGCCTCTCCCCTCGTTCCGGAGCTCATGTCTGTCCGGCAGACCCCGCCCCCTCGCTCATTTGCATAGATTTACATACATTTCCATACGCACCGCCTCCCGCCCGCCCTCAGCCCGCGCGTCGCCAACGGCAACGGGCGAGCCCCGCGCCTGCGCACCGCCGCGCTTTCTCATTGGCCACCGCGCAGCCAATAGGAACGGCCGGAGCGGCAGCGTTGCCGGGCAGAGCGGGGCGGTGTGCCGAGGGGCGTGGCCTCCCCGCTGCCGCCCAATAGGAAGCCGCGCCAGGGGTTGCCGTGGCGACCGCGGGGCGGGGCCGGCGGCCCAACCACGGCGTGTGGGCGGGGTGAATACTAATGAGGTGGGCGGAGCTCATTAACATAGGGCAGCTGAATCTACAACAAACCCCTCGTTTAATTAAGTATTAATGAGGTTTAAGTAGTTAAATATTAATGAGGGCTATTGAATAGGGATGAGAACGCAAGCCCACCCTGTCCATCACTAAGCCCCGCCCACCGCCGCAGCCCCGCCCCCTCCAAGCCCCGCCCACAAGCCCATTGGGGGCCCAAAGTGGGGGGGCGAGTGGGGGGGAACATGGGGTGGGGGGACCCAAAAAATATGGGGGAACCCCCACGATTGGAGGATCCCCCAAATATGGGGGCACAAGGTGGAAGGGGGGGGGGGTCTCCAAATATTGGGGTGACCCCTAAGGGGGGGAGGGGGCGCTAAAGGTCATGTCCCCTCCCCCCACCCCAACTTGGGGGGGGGGGGGGAGGGGCGGGGGGGGTTATTTTGGGCGGCGGGAAAGGGCGGAGGTCACCGGAGAAGGTCAGGAAAGGGGGGGCCCCCCCCCGAACCCCTATATAACGGGAACCCCCGGCACCCCCAGCGCCGCCTGGTCACAACAAGGTGAGTTGGGGGGACCCCCCGCACCCCAATACCACCCCCCGAACTCCTGGGTCCCCCCCGAACTCCTGGGTCCCCCCTCGAACTCCTGGGTCCCCCTTGAGATGTGGGACCAGGAGAAGGTTCCTGGAGTCTGGGGGTCCAGGGGGGTCCCCTCCCGCACTCCTGGGTTCCCCAGAACTCCTGGGTCCCTTCCCGGACGCCTGGGTCCCTCCCGCACTCCTGGGTCCCTTCCAGAACTCCTAGGTCACTTTCCCGGACGCCTGGGTCCCTCCCGCACTCCTGGGTCCTTTTCGCATTGCAGGAGCCCCTCCCGCACTCCTGGGTCCTTTTCCCGGACGCCTGGGTCCCTCCCGCACTCCTGGGTCCTTTTCGCATTGCAGGGTCCCCTCCCGCACTCCTGGGTCCCTCCCCAGCCCCATGGGACCCCCCATGGCTCCTCAACCCCCCCTGACACCCCCAAATATCCCGCATTCCCCCCCTATGGGCGCCCCGACCCCCTCGTGGGCCCCACAGTGACTCAGCGGCCGTTGCCCCTTTAAGGGCCGGGACGCTGCGGCTGTTGCCCCTTTAAGAGCCGCGCCTCGCTGGGGAAGGGGGGGAGCGTAATGACGTCACAACACCGTCGCCCCGCCCCCGCCCCGCGCGCCACGAGCAGGTGGGGGGGGGGAAGCGGATTTTGGGGTGAAATCGGCGGATTTGGGGTAAAAAAGGGGCAGATTTGGGGTAAAAAGCGGCAGATGTGAGGTAAAAAGGGGCGGATTTGGGGGCTTGGAGGCGGATTTGGGGTGAAAAGGTGCAGATTTGGGGGTGAAAGGCGCAGATTTGGGGTGAAAGGGCGCAGATTTGGGGTGAAAAGGCGCAGATTTGGGGGTGAAAGGCGCAGATTTGGGGGGATCTGTGTGGTGGGGGAGGGGCGGCTGCCCGGACGCCTGGGTCCCTGCTCCTACCCTTCAAACGCCCTTGGGGGGTGGGGGGGAGGGAACAGCCGGACGCCTGGGTCCCTCCCGAACTCCTGGGTCCCCCCCGCACTCCTGGGTCCCCCCCGCACTCCTGGGTCCCCCCCGCACTCCTGGGTCCCCCCCCGCACTCCTGGGTCCCCCCCCGCACTCCTGGGTCCCTGGGACACGTGGGTCTCCCCCCCACCCCCAGAACTCCTGGGTCCCTCCCGGACGCCTGGGTCCCTCAGAACTCCTGGGTCCCCCCTCCCAGAACTCCCAGGTCCCCCACACTTTCCCGTCCCCCCCGGACGCCTGGGTCCCCCGGACGCCTGGGTCCCCTGACCATGTGGGTCCCCCAGATCTCCTGGGTCCCCCCTCCCAGAACTCCCAGGTCCCCCACACTTTCGGGTCCCTCCCCGGACGCCTGGGTCCCCCCTCCCCGGACGCCTGGGTCCCCCAGAACTCCTGGGTCCCTCCCCGGACGCCTGGGTCCCCCAGAACTCCTGGGTTCCTCCCCGGACGCCTGGGTCCCCCATCCCTGCTCTCCTGGGTCCCTCCCCGGATGCCTGGGTCCCCCAGAACTCCTGGGTCCCTCCCCGGACGCCTGGGTCCCCCAGAACTCCTGGGTCCCTCCCCGGACGCCTGGGTCCCCCAGAACTCCTGGGTCCCTCCCCGGACGCCTGGGTCCCCCAGAACTCCTGGGTCCCTCCCCGGACGCCTGGGTCCCCCAGAACTCCTGGGTCCCTCCCCGGACGCCTGGGTCCCCCAGAACTCCTGGGTCCCTCCCCGGACGCCTGGGTCCCCCAGAACTCCTGGGTCCCTCCCCGGACGCCTGGGTCCCCCAGAACTCCTGGGTCCCTCCCTCACTCCTGGGTTCCCCACTCTGCTGGGTCCCTCCCGGACGCCTGGGTCCCTCCTGCACTCCCAGATCCCCAGGACGCCTGGGTCCCCTCTCCCCTTGAACTCCTGGGTCCCTCCCGGATGCCTGGGTCCCTCCCGGATGCCTGGGTCCCATCCCCTCCCAGAGCTCCCAGGTCCCCCACACTTTTGGGTCCCTCCCGGACGCCTGGGTCCCCATGAACTCCTGGGTCCCCCTCTCCCAGAACTCCCGTCTCCCCCACACTTTCCGGTCCCCCCCGGACGCCTGGGTCCCCTCCCCCGGACGCCTGGGTCCCCTCCCCCGGACGCCTGGGTCCCCCGTGGCTGAGCCGCGTGTCCCGCAGGAGCCGCCATGACGCCCCCGGTGCCCGCGCTGACCCCCGAGCAGAAGCAGGAGCTGGCGACCATCGCCCAGCGCATCGTGGCCCCCGGCAAGGGCATCCTGGCCGCCGATGAGTCCACTGGTGAGCACTGGGACAGACTGGGATAGACTGGGAGGGACTGGGAGGGACTGGGATGGCACTGGGAGGGACTGGGAGGGACTGGAATGGCAGTGGGAGGCACTGGGATGGACTGGGAGGGACTGGGGTGGCCCCCGGCAAGGGCATCATGGCCGCCGATGAGTCCACTGGTGAGCACTGGGACAGACTGGGATATACTGGGAGGGACTGGGATAGACTGGGATGGCACTGGGAGGGACTGGGAGGGACTGGAATGGCAGTGGGAGGCACTGGGATGGACTGGGAGGGACTGGGGTGGCCCCCGGCAAGGGCATCATGGCCGCCGATGAGTCCACTGGTGAGCACTGGGACAGACTGGGATATACTGGGAGGGACTGGGATAGACTGGGATGGCACTGGGAGGGACTGGGAGGGACTGGAATGGCAGTGGGAGGCACTGGGATGGACTGGGAGGGACTGGGGTGGCCCCCGGCAAGGGCATCATGGCCGCCGATGAGTCCACTGGTGAGCACTGGGACAGACTGGGACGGACTGGGACAGACTGGGATGGCACTGGGAGGGACTGGGATGGACTGGGATGGCGCTGGGAGGGACTGGGATGGACTGGGATGGCGCTGGGAGGGACTGGGATGGACTGGGATGGCGCTGGGAGGGACTGGGATGGACTGGGATGGCACTGGGAGGGACTGGGATGGACTGGGATGGCGCTGGGATGGACTGGGATGGCACTGGGAGGGACTGAGAGGCACTGGGATGGCACTGGGAGGGACTGGGGTGGCCCCCGGCAAGGGCATCCTGGCCACCGATGAGTCCACCGGTGAGCACTGGGACAGACTGGGATAGACTGGGATGGCACTGGGATAGACTGGGATGGCACTGGGAGGCACTGGGAGGGACTGGGGTGGCCCCCGGCAAGGGCATCCTGGCCGCCGATGAGTCCACCGGTGAGCACTGGGACAGACTGGGATATACTGGGAGGGACTGGGATAGACTGGGATGGCACTGGGAGGGACTGGGAGGGACTGGAATGGCAGTGGGAGGCACTGGGATGGACTGGGAGGGACTGGGGTGGCCCCCGGCAAGGGCATCCTGGCCGCCGATGAGTCCACTGGTGAGCACTGGGATAGACTGGGAGGTAACTGGGAGGCACTGGGATGGACTGGGGTGGCCCCCGGCAAGGGCATCCTGGCCACCGATGAGTCCACCGGTGAGCACTGGGAGGCACTGGGATGGCACTGGGAGGCACTGGGAGGGACTGGGATAGACTGGGATGGCACTGGGAGGCACTGGGAGGGATTGGGGTGGCCCCCGGCAAGGGCATCCTGGCCGCCGATGAGTCCACTGGTGCGCACTGGGATAGACTGGGAGGTAACTGGGAGGGACTGGGGTGGCACTGGGAGGGACTGGGATGGCACTGGGAGGGACTGGGATAGACTGGGATGGCAGTGGGAGGCACTGGGAGGGACTGGGGTGGCCCCCGGCAAGGGCATCCTGGCCACCAATGAGTCCACTGGTGAGCACTGGGACAGACTGGGAGGTAACTGGGAGGGACTGGGGTGGACTGGGATAGACTGGGGTGGCACTGGGAGGGACTGTGGTGGCACTGGGAGGGACTGGGATAGACTGGGGTGGCACTGGGAGGGACTGGGGTGGCCCCCGGCAAGGGCATCCTGGCCGCCGATGAGTCCACTGGTGAGCACTGGGATAGACTGGGAGGTAACTGGGAGGCACTGGGAGGGACTGGGGTGGCCCCCGGCAAGGGCATCCTGGCTGCCGATGAGTTCACCGGTGAGCACTGGGAGGGACTGGGATGGCACTGGGAGGGAGTGGGATGGACTGGGATGGCACTGGGATGGCACTGGGATGGCACTGGGAGGGACTGGGATGGCACTGGGAGGGACTGGGATAGACTGGGATGGCACTGGGAGGCACTGGGAGGGACTGGGGTGGCCCCCGGCAAGGGCATCCTGGCCACCGATGAGTCCACTGGTGCGCACTGGGATAGACTGGGAGGTAACTGGGAGGGACTGGGGTGGACTGGGATAGACTGGGGTGGCACTGGGAGGCACTGGGAGGGTCTGGGATAGACTGGGATGCACTGGGACAGACTGGGATGGACTGGGGTGGCCCCCGGCAAGGGCATCCTGGCCACCAGTGAGTCCACCGGTGAACACTGGGATATACTGGGAGGTAACTGGGAGGCACTGGGATGGGACTGGGATAGACTGGGATGGCACTGGGACAGACTGGGGTGGTACTGGGAGGGGATGAAGAAGCACTGGGAGCGTATTGGGACACACTGGGATGGACTGGGAGCTACTGGGACCCCTCAGTGCCATCCCCAGGAGCCCAGTGGTGGTTACTGGTCCAGACTGGTTCTAACTGGTCCATACTGGGATGACCGCAGGAAACATTGTGAGGGATCTGGGGACATCAGGGGGACCCTGAGACCTCCTGGGGCTGCACTGGGAGCTACTGGGACTCCTTTGGGGCAGCCCTAGAAACCCAGTGGTTGTAACTGGTTTGTACTGGGATGAACTGGTTTATACTGGGATGACCACAGCGAACATTGTGAGGAATCTGGGGACATCAAAGTGACACCAGGGGATCCTGGAGCTGCAATGGGAGCTACTGGGACCTCTGAGGAGCATCCCCAGGAGCCACGGGGTGGTTACTGGTTTATACTGGGATGAACTGGTTTATACTGGGATGGGTGCAGGAAACATTGAGAGGGATCTGGGGACACCAGGGGGACCCTGAGACCTCCTAGGGCTGCACTGGGAGCTACTGGGACCTCTGAGGAGCATCCCCAGGAGCCCAGTGGTGGTTACTGGTTCATACTGGGATGAACTGGTTTATACTGGTTCTAACTGGTTTATACTGGGATGGGTGCAGGAAACATTGTGAGGGATCTGGGGACACCAGGGGGACCCTGAGAGCTCCTGGGGCTGCACTGGGAGCTACTGGGAGCATCCCCAAGAGCCACGGGGTGGTTACTGGTTCCTATTGGGTCTAACTGGTCCATACTGGTTCATACTGGTTCTAACTGGTTTATACTGGGATGACCACAGGAAACATTGCGAGGGATTTGGGGACACCAGGGGGACCCTGAGAGCTCCTGGGGCTGCACTGGGAGCTACTGGGAGCATCCCCAAGAGCCACGGGGTGGTTACTGGTTCCTATTGGTTCCTATTGGTTCCTACTGGTTCTAAGTGGTTCCTACTGGTTTCTACTGGTTCTAACTGGTTTATACTGGGAAGGGTGCAGGAAACATTGTGAGGGATCTGGGGACACCAGGGGGACCCTGAGAGCTCCTGGGGCTGCACTGGGAGCTACTGGGAGCATCCCCAAGAGCCACGGGGTGGTTACTGGTTCCTGTTGGTTCCTACTGGTTCTAAGTGGTTCCTACTGGTTTCTACTGGTTCTAACTGGTTTATACTGGGAAGGGTGCAGGAAACATTGTGAGGGATGTGGGGACACCAGGGGCACCCTGAGACCTCCTGGGGCTGCACTGGGAGCTACTGGGAGCATCCCCAAGAGCCACGGGGTGGTTACTGGTTCCTATTGGGTCTAACTGGTCCATACTGGTTCATACTGGTTCTAACTGGTTTATACTGGGATGACCACAGGAAACATTGCGAGGGATTTGGGGACACCAGGGGGACCCTGAGAGCTCCTGGGGCTGCACTGGGAGCTACTGGGAGCATCCCCAAGAGCCACGGGGTGGTTACTGGTTCCTATTGGGTCTAACTGGTCCATACTGGTTCATACTGGTTCTAACTGGTTTATACTGGGATGACCACAGGAAACATTGCGAGGGATTTGGGGACACCAGGGGGACCCTGAGAGCTCCTGGGGCTGCACTGGGAGCTACTGGGAGCATCCCCAAGAGCCACGGGGTGGTTACTGGTTCCTGTTGGTTCCTATTGGCTCCTATTGGCTCCTATTGGCTCCTATTGGCTCCTATTGGCTCCTATTGGCTCCTATTGGCTCCTATTGGCTCCTATTGGCTCCTATTGGTTCCTATTGGTTCCTATTGGCTCCTATTGGCTCCTATTGGTTCCTATTGGCTCCTATCGGTTCCTATTGGCTCCTATCGGTTCCTATTGGCTCCTATTGGCTCCTATTGGCTCCTATTGGTTGTAAGTAGTTCTAAGTGGTTCTAAGTGGTCCGTACGGGTTCCTACTGGTTCTAACTGGTGTATACTGGGAACGCAGGCAGCATCGCGAAGCGGCTGAGCTCGGTGGGCGCGGAGAACACGGAGGAGAACCGGCGCTGGTACCGGCAGCTGCTGTTCACGGCCGACTCGCGCGTGGACCCCTGCATCGGCGGCGTCATCCTCTTCCACGAGACGCTCTACCAGAAGGCGGACGACGGGCGCCCCTTCCCCCAGGTCATCCGCGCCAAGGGCGGCCTGGTGGGCATCAAGGTGGGGCACCTGGGGACGCTCGGGGACCTCGCGGGGACCTGGGGACGTCGGGGAGGTTGGGGACGTTGGGGCGTTGGTTGGGTTTGGGTCAATGGAGGAGCCGCATCTAAGGGGGTTCTTGAGGTGGCCTTGGTCAAGGTGAGGTGGAGAGGGCTTGGGGACACTGTAGAGACACCATAGGGACACCATAGGGACACATTGGGGACATCGCGGGGATGTGGGGACGTCGGGGGGTTCGGGGAGGTTGGGGACGTTGGGGCGTTGGTTGGGTTTGGGTCAATGGAGGAGCCGCATCTAAGGGGGTTCTTGGGGTGGCCTTGGTCAAGTTGAGGTGGAGAGGGCTTGGGGACACTGTGGAGACACCATAGGGACACATTGGGGACATCGTGGGGACGTGGGGACGTCGGGGGGTTCGGGGAGGTTGGGGACGTTGGGGCGTTGGTTGGGTTTGGGTCAATGGAGGAGCCGCATCTAAGGGGGTTCTTGAGGTGGCCTTGGTCAAGTTGAGGTGGGGACACCATAGAGACACCATAGGGACACATTGGGGACATCCTAGGGACATATTGAGGGCATGGGGACATTATGGGGATGTGGGGACATCAGGGGTTTGGGGACGTTGGGGCGTTGGTTGGGTTTGGGTCAATGGAGGAGCCGCATCTAAGGGGGTTCTTGGGGTGGCCTTGGTCAAGTTGAGGTGGGGACACCATAGAGACACCATAGGGACACATTGGGGACATCCTAGGGACATATTGAGGGCATGGGGACATTATGGGGATGTGGGGACATCAGGGGTTTGGGGACGTTGGGGCGTTGGTTGGGTTTGGGTCAATGGAGGAGCCGCATCTAAGGGGGTTCTTGGGGTGGCCTTGGTCAAGTTGAGGTGGAGAGGCCTTGGGGACACTGTAGAGACACCATAGGGACACATTGGGGACATCGTGGGGACGTCGGGGGGTTCAGGGAGGTTGGGGACGTTGGGGCGTTGGTTGGGTTTGGGTCAATGGAGGAGCCACATCTAAGGGGGTTCTTGGGGTGGCCTTGGTGGGGTTAAGGTGGGGACACCATAGAGACACCATAGGGACACATTGGGGACATCGTGGGGACGTCGGGGTGTTCGGGGAGGTTGGGGACGTTGGGGCGTTGGTTGGGTTTGGGTCAATGGAGGAGCCACATCTAAGGGGGTTCTTGAGGTGGCCTTGGTCAAGTTGAGGTGGGGACACCATAGAGACACCATAGGGACACATTGGGGACATCCTAGGGACATATTGAGGGCATGGGGACATTATGGGGATGTGGGGACATTATGGGGATGTGGGGACATCAGGGGTTTGGGGACGTTGGGGTGTTGGTTGGGTTTGGGTCAATGGAGGAGCCGCATCTAAGGGGGTTCTTGGGGTGGCCTTGGTCAAGTTGAGGTGGGGACACCATAGAGACACCATAGGGACACATTGGGGACATCGCGGGGACGTCGGGGGGTTCGGGGAGGTTGGGGACGTTGGGGCGTTGGTTGGGTTTGGGTCAATGGAGGAGCCGCATCTAAGGGGGTTCTTGGGGTGGCCTTGGTCAAGTTGAGGTGGGGACACCATAGAGACACCATAGGGACACATTGGGGACATCGTGGGGACGTCGGGGGGTTCAGGGAGGTTGGGGACGTTGGGGCGTTGGTTGGGTTTGGGTCAATGGAGGAGCCGCATCTAAGGGGGTTCTTGGGGTGGCCTTGGTCAAGTTGAGGTGGGGACACCCTAATGACACCTTGGGGACATCTTGGGGACACTCTAGGGATACCCTAGACGCACTCTAGGGACACCTTGGGGACATGGGGACATTGCGGGGACATTGAGGTTTGGGGACGTTGGTTGGGTTTGGGTCAATGGAGGAGCCACATCTCGGGGTTCTTGAGGTGGCCTTGGTGAGGTTGAGGTGGGGACACTGTGGGGACACCTTGGGGACATCGTGGGGCTGTGAGCACATCAAGGGCATCGTCCCCCTGATGGTGACGTTGGGGCCACGGTGACGTTGGGGCCACGGTGACGTTGGGGGACAGGGAGGGGACCCAGGGATGGGGGGAGGTGGTGCTGGTGACAATGGTGACCCCGGTGACGTGTCCCCTCCCCCAGGTGGACAAGGGGGTGGTGCCTCTGGCCGGCACCAACGGCGAGACCACCACCCAGGGTGAGTGACGCGCTTGTCCCCGTGTCCCCAGGGCTGGTACCGGGTGTCCCTGTCCCCATTGTCCCCAATGTCCCCATTGTCCTTCTTATCCCCATTGTCCCTATTGTCCCTGTTATCCCCCTTGTCCCCATGTCCCCAGGGCTTGGTGGCCTCGTGCAGCGCTGTGCCCAGTCCAAGGTGTCATTGTCCCCGTTGTCCCCATGTCCTCATTGTCCCTGTTATCCACATTGTCCCCACTGTCCTCATGTCCCCATATCCTTGTAGTCCCTATTGTCCCCGTTGTCCCCATTGTCTCATTGTCCCCATTGTGTGTCCCCAGGGCTTGATGGCCTCATGGAGCCTTGTGCCCAGTATAAGGTGTCCTTGTCCCCATTGTCCCTGTTTTCCCCATTGTCCCCATGGCTCGGTGGCCTCATGGAGCCTTGTGCCCAGTCCAAGGTGTCCTTGTCCCCATCGCCCCCATCGTCCCCATTGTCCCCATTGTCCCCAGGCCTCGATGGCCTCATGGAGCGCTATGCCCAGTCCAAGGTGTCCCTGTCCCCATCGCCCCCATTGTCCCCAATGTCCCCAGGGCTCAATGGCCTCATGGAGCGCTGTGTGCAGTACAATGTCCCCATTGTCCCCATTGTCCCCATCGTCCCCATTGTCCCCATCGTCCCCATCGTCCCCATGGCTCAATGGCCTCATGGAGCACTGGGCCCAGTACAAGGTGTCATTGTCCCCCATGTCCCCATTGTCCCCAGGGCTCGATGGCCTCATGGAGCGCTATGCCCAGTCCAAGGTGTCCCTGTCCCCATCGCCCCCATTGTCCCCAATGTCCCCAGGGCTCAATGGCCTCATGGAGCGCTGTGTGCAGTACAATGTCCCCATCGTCCCCATTGTCCCCATCGTCCCCACTGACCCCATTGTCCCTCATGTCCCCAGGCCTCGATGGCCTCATGGAACACTGGGCCCAGTACAAGGTGTCCTTGTCCCCATCGTCCCCATCGTCCCCATCGTCCCCATCGTCCCCATCGTCCCCAGGGCTCAATGGCCTCATGGAGCACTGGGCCCAGTACAAGGTGTCCTTGCCCCCATTGCCCCCAACGTCCCCATTGCCCCCAATGTCCCCATCACCCCCATCGCCCCCACTGACCCCGTTGTCCCCATTGTCTCCAGGGCTCGATGGCCTCATGGAGCACTGGGCCCAGTACAAGGTGTCATTGTCCCCCATGTCCCCATTGTCCCCAGGGCTCGATGGCCTCATGGAGCACTGGGCCCAGTACAAGGTGTCCTTGTCCCCATCGTCCCCATCGTCCCCATCGTCCCCATCGTCCCCAGGGCTCAATGGCCTCATGGAGCACTGGGCCCAGTACAAGGTGTCCTTGCCCCCATTGCCCCCAACGTCCCCATTGCCCCCAATGTCCCCATCACCCCCATCGCCCCCACTGACCCCGTTGTCCCCATTGTCCCCAGGGCTCAATGGCCTCATGGAGCACTGGGCCCAGTACAAGGTGTCCTTGCCCCCATTGCCCCCAACGTCCCCATTGCCCCCAACGTCCCCATTGCCCCCAATGTCCCCATCACCCCCATCGCCCCCACTGACCCCGTTGTCCCCATTGTCCCCAGGGCTCAATGGCCTCATGGAGCACTGGGCCCAGTACAAGGTGTCCTTGCCCCCATTGCCCCCAACGTCCCCATTGCCCCCAATGTCCCCATCACCCCCATCGCCCCCACTGACCCTGTTGTCCCCGTTGTCCCCAGGGCTTGATGGCCTCATGGAGCCTTGTGCCCAGTCCAAGGTGTCCTTGTCCCCATCGTCCCCATCGTCCCCATTGTCCCCAGGCCTCGATGGCCTCATGGAGCGCTATGCCCAGTCCAAGGTGTCCCTGTCCCCATCGCCCCCAATGTCCCCAGGGCTCAATGGCCTCATGGAGCGCTGTGTGCAGTACAATGTCCCCATCGTCCCCATTGTCCCCATCGTCCCCACTGACCCCATTGTCCCTCATGTCCCCAGGCCTCGATGGCCTCATGGAGCGCTGTGCCCAGTACAAGGTGTCCCTGTCCCCATTGCCCCCATTGTCCCCATTGTCCTTATTATCTCCGTTGTCCCCATTGTCCCCAGGGCTCGATGGCCTCATGGAGCGCTGTCCCCATTGTCCCCATTGTCCCCATTGTCCCCATTGTCCCCATCGTCCCCATCGTCCCCATCGTCCCCATCGTCCCCAGGGCTCAATGGCCTCATGGAGCACTGGGCCCAGTACAAGGTGTCCTTGCCCCCATTGCCCCCAACGTCCCCATTGCCCCCAATGTCCCCATCACCCCCATCGCCCCCACTGACCCCGTTGTCCCCATTGTCCCCAGGGCTCGATGGCCTCATGGAGCGCTGGGCCCAGTACAAGGTGTCATTGTCCCCCATGTCCCCATTGTCCCCAGGGCTCGATGGCCTCATGGAGCACTGGGCCCAGTACAAGGTGTCCTTGCCCCCATTGCCCCCAACGTCCCCATTGCCCCCAACATCCCCATCACCCCCATCGCCCCCACTGACCCCGCTGTCCCCATTGTCCCCAGGGCTCGATGGCCTCATGGAGCACTGGGCCCAGTACAAGGTGTCATTGTCCCCCATGTCCCCATTGTCCCCAGGGCTCGATGGCCTCATGGAGCACTGGGCCCAGTACAAGGTGTCCTTGCCCCCATTGCCCCCAACGTCCCCATTGCCCCCAACATCCCCATCACCCCCATCGCCCCCACTGACCCCGCTGTCCCCATTGTCCCCAGGGCTCGATGGCCTCATGGAGCACTGGGCCCAGTACAAGGTGTCATTGTCCCCCATGTCCCCATTGTCCCCAGGGCTCGATGGCCTCATGGAGCACTGGGCCCAGTACAAGGTGTCCTTGCCCCCATTGCCCCCAACGTCCCCATTGCCCCCAATGTCCCCATCACCCCCATCGCCCCCACTGACCCCGTTGTCCCCGTTGTCCCCAGGGCTCGATGGCCTCATGGAGCACTGGGCCCAGTACAAGGTGTCCTTGTCCCCATCGTCCCCATCGTCCCCATCGTCCCCATCGTCCCCATCGTCCCCAGGGCTCGATGGCCTCATGGAGCACTGGGCCCAGTACAAGGTGTCCTTGCCCCCATTGCCCCCCAACGTCCCCATTGCCCCCAACGTCCCCATCACCCCCATCGCCCCCACTGACCCCGTTGTCCCCGTTGTCCCCAGGGCTCGATGGCCTCATGGAGCGCTGTGCCCAGTACAAGAAGGACGGCGCGGACTTCGCCAAGTGGCGCTGCGTGCTCAAGATCTCGGCGCACACGCCGTCCCGCCTGGCCGTGCTGGAGAACGCCAACGTGCTCGCGCGCTACGCCAGCATCTGCCAGCAGGTGACGTCCCCTGTCACCCCCTGTCACCCACTGTCACCCCCTGTCACCCCTTGTCACCTCCCGCCACCCCACACCACTCCCTGGGTTGAACCGCGTCCCATCACCCACGTTGGTTGGGTTTTGGGTCAATGGTGGAACCATTGGGTTGAGGCCTCCAAGTGACGCGGTGGCACCTCCATGGCCTCGTGTCACCTTGGTGTGGCACCCTTGTCACCCCTTGTCACCCCTTGTCACCCCCTGTCACCCCTTGTCACCCCTTGTCACCTCCCGTCACCCCCTGTCACCCCACACCACCCCTGGGTTGAACCGCGTCCCATAATCCACATTGGTTGGGTTTTGGGTCAATGGTGGAACCATTGGGGTTGAGGCCCCCAAGTGACGCGGTGGCACCTCCATGGCCTCGTGTCACCTTGGTGTGGCACCCCTGTCACCCCCTGTCACCCCCTGTCACCCCACACCACCCCATGGGTTGAACCGCGTCCCATCACCCACGTTGGTTGGGTTTTGGGTCAATGGCGGAACCATTGGGGTTGAGGCCTCCAAGTGACGCAGTGGCACCTCCATGGCCTCGTGTCACCTTGGTGTGGCACCCTTGTCACCCCTTGTCACCCCCTGTCACCCCCTGTCACCCCCTGTCACCCCACACCACCCCACACCACCCCACACCACCCCATGGGTTGAACCGCGTCCCATCACCCACGTTGGTTGGGTTTTGGGTCAATGGCGGAACCATTGGGTTGAGGCCTCCAAGTGATGCGGTGGCACCTCCATGGCCTCGTGTCACCTTGGTGTGGCACCCTTGTCACCCCCTGGCACCCCCTGTCACCCCCTGTCACCCCCTGTCACCCCACACCACCCCCTGGGTTGAACCGCGTCCCATCACCCACGTTGGTTGGGTTTTGGGTCAATGGCGGAACCATTGGGTTGAGGCCTCCAAGTGATGCGGTGGCACCTCCATGGCCTCGTGTCACCTTGGTGTGGCACCCTTGTCACCCCCTGGCACCCCCTGTCACCCCACACCACCCCACACCACCCCTGGGTTGAACCGCATCCCATAATCCACATTGGTTGGGTTTTGGGTCAATGGCGGAACCATTGGGGTTGAGGCCCCCAAGTGACGCGGTGGCACCTCCATGGCCTCGTGTCACCTTGGTGTGGCACCCCTGTCACCCCCTGTCACCCCCTGTCACCCCACACCACCCCACACCACCCCATGGGTTGAACCGCGTCCCATCACCCACGTTGGTTGCGTTTTGGGTCAATGGTGGAACCATTGGGGTTGAGGCCTCCAAGTGACGCGGTGGCACCTCCATGGCCTCGTGTCACCTTGGTGTGGCACCCTTGTCACCCCTTGTCACCCCTTGTCACCCCCTGTCACCCCACACCACCCCACACCACCCCATGGGTTGAACCGCGTCCCATAATCCACGTTGGTTGGGTTTTGGGTCAATGGTGGAACCATTGGGTTGAGGCCCCCAAGTGACGCGGTGGCACCTCCATGGCCTCGTGTCACCTCTCTGTGTCACCCCCTGGCCCTTGGTGTCCCCAGCTCCACCCAGACGTGTCCCAATGACACCAGGTGCCACTCGGGCTGCGTCCCCATGTCCCTTGGTGTCCCCATGGTGTCCCCATCTCTATCCCCGTGGTGTCCCCATGGTGTCCCCATCCCCGTGTCCCCCAGCTCCACCCAGAGGTGTCCCAATGACACCAGGTGCCACTTTGGCCATGTCCCTGTGTCCCCTGGTCCTTGGTGTCCCCATCTCTGTCCCCATGTCCCTTGTGCTGTCCCCATCCCCATGTCCCCCAGCTCCACCCAGACGTGTCCCATTGCCACCAAGTGCCCCTCGGGCCACGTCCCCATCCCCGTGTCCCCTCCCCTGTCCCAACGTCCCCTGTGTCCCCTCAGAACGGCATCGTCCCCATCGTGGAGCCCGAGATCCTCCCGGACGGCGACCACGACCTCAAGCACTGCCAGTACGTCACCGAGAAGGTGGGTGACGTCCCCACGTTGTCCCCATGCTGTCCCCATCTCTGTCCCCATGTCCCTTGGTGTCCCCAGCTCCACCCAGACGTGTCCCAATGACACCAGGTGCCACTTTGGCCGCGTCCCCGTGTCCCTTGGTCCTTGGTGTCCCCATCTCTACCCCATGGTGTCCCCATGGTGTCCCCATCCCCAAGCCCCCCAGCTCCATCCAGATGTGTCCCAATGACACCAGGTGCCACTCGGGCCCTGTCCCCATGTCCCTTGGTGTCCCCAGCTCCATCCAGACACCAGGTGCCACTTTGGCCATGTCCCCATGGTGTCCCCATGGTGTCCCCATGCCCATCCCCATGATGTCCCCGTGGTGTCCCCATCCTCATGTCCCCCAGCTCCACCCAGACATGTCCCAATGACACCAGGTGCCACTCAGGCCCTGTCCCCATGTCCCTTGGTGTCCCCAGCTCCATCCAGACACCAGGTGCCACTTTGGCCATGTCCCTGTGTCCCCATGGTGTCCCCATCCCCATCCCCATGGTGTCCCCATGGTGTCCCCATCCCCAAGCCCCCCAGCTCCATCCAGATGTGTCCCAATGACACCAGGTGCCACTTTGGCCATGTCCCCATGGTGTCCCCATGGTGTCCCCATCCCCATGTTACCATCCCCATCCCCATGTCGCTGTCCCCATGTCACCGTCCCCATCGCTGTCCCCATCTCTGTCCCCATGGTGTCCCCATCTCTGTCCCCATCTCTGTCCCCATGGTGTCCCCATCTCTGTCCCCATCTCTATCCCCACGGTGTCCCTATCTCTGTCCCCATTGCTATCCCCATGCTGTCCCCATGCTGTCCCCATGCTGTCCCTATCTCTATCCCCACGTCCCCCCGGTGTCCCCATCTCTGTCCCCATCGCTGTCCCCATCTCTGTCCCCATGGTGTCCCCATCTCTGTCCCCATCTCAATCCCCACGGTGTCCCCATCTCTGTCCCCATTGCTATCCCCATGGTGTCCCCATCTCTGTCCCCATCTCTGTCCCCATCTCTGTCCCCATCTCAATCCCCATGGTGTCCCCATCTCTATCCCCACGGTGTCCCCATCTCTGTCCCCATCTCTGTCCCCATGGTGTCCCCATCTCTGTCCCCATCTCAATCCCCATGGTGTCCCCATCTCTATCCCCATGGTGTCCCCATCTCTGTCCCCATTGCTATCCCCATGGTGTCCCCATCTCTGTCCCCATCTCTGTCCCCATCTCAATCCCCATGGTGTCCCCATCTCTGTCCCCATCTCTATCCCCATGGTGTCCCCATCTCTATCCCCATGGTGTCCCCATCTCTGTCCCCATCTCTATCCCCATGGTGTCCCCATCTCTATCCCCACGGTGTCCCCATCTCTGTCCCCATCTCTATCCCCATGGTGTCCCCATCTCTGTCCCCATCTCTATCCCCATGGTGTCCCCATCTCTGTCCCCATCTCTATCCCCATGGTGTCCCCATCTCTATCCCCATGGTGTCCCCATCTCTGTCCCCATCTCTATCCCCATGGTGTCCCCATCTCTATCCCCACGGTGTCCCCATCTCTGTCCCCATCTCTATCCCCATGGTGTCCCCATCTCTGTCCCCATCTCTATCCCCACGGTGTCCCCATCTCTGTCCCCATCTCAATCCCCATGGTGTCCCCATCTCTATCCCCATGGTGTCCCCATCTCTGTCCCCATTGCTATCCCCATGGTGTCCCCATGGTGTCCCCATCTCTGTCCCCATCTCAATCCCCATGGTGTCCCCATCTCTATCCCCATGGTGTCCCCATCTCTGTCCCCATTGCTATCCCCATGGTGTCCCCATCTCTGTCCCCATCTCTGTCCCCATCTCAATCCCCATGGTGTCCCCATCTCTATCCCCACGGTGTCCCCATCTCTGTCCCCATCTCTATCCCCATGGTGTCCCCATCTCTGTCCCCATCTCTGTCCCCATGATGTCCCCATCGCTGTCCCCATCTCTGTCCCCATGGTGTCCCCATCTCTGTCCCCATCTCTATCCCCACGGTGTCCCCATCTCTGTCCCCATTGCTATCCCCATGGTGTCCCCATGCTGTCCCCATGCTATCCCTATCTCTATCCCCACGTCCCCATCTCTGTCCCCATCTCTGTCCCCATCGCTGTCCCCATCTCTGTCCCCATCTCTGTCCCCATCTCTGTCCCCATGGTGTCCCCATCTCTGTCCCCATCTCTATCCCCACGGTGTCCCCATCTCTGTCCCCATCTCTGTCCCCATGGTGTCCCCATCTCTGTCCCCATCTCAATCCCCATGGTGTCCCCATCTCTGTCCCCACGGTGTCCCCATCTCTGTCCCCATCTCTGTCCCCATGGTGTCCCCATCTCTGTCCCCATCTCAATCCCCACGGTGTCCCCATCTCTATCCCCACGCTGTCCCCATCTCTGTCCCCATTGCTATCCCCATGGTGTCCCCATGCTGTCCCCATGCTGTCCCTATCTCTATCCCCACGTCCCCATGGTGTCCCCACGCTGTCCCCATCTCTGTCCCCATCTCTGTCCCCATCTCTGTCCCCATCTCTGTCCCCATCTCTGTCCCCATGGTGTCCCCATCTCTGTCCCCATGGTGTCCCCATCTCTGTCCCCATCTCAATCCCCATGGTGTCCCCATCTCTGTCCCCATCTCAATCCCCATGGTGTCCCCATCTCTATCCCCACGGTGTCCCCACCTCTGTCCCCATTGCTATCCCCATGGTGTCCCCATCTCTGTCCCCATCTCTGTCCCCATCTCAATCCCCATGGTGTCCCCATCTCTATCCCCACGGTGTCCCCATCTCTGTCCCCATCTCTGTCCCCATGGTGTCCCCATCTCTGTCCCCATCTCAATCCCCATGGTGTCCCCATCTCTATCCCCACGGTGTCCCCATCTCTGTCCCCATTGCTATCCCCATGCTGTCCCCATGCTGTCCCCATCTCTATCCCCACGTCCCCATGGTGTCCCCATCTCTGTCCCCATGCTGTCCCTATCTCTATCCCCACGTCCCCACGCTGTCCCCATCGCTGTCCCCACGCTGTCCCCATCGCTGTCCCCACGCTGTCCCCAGGTGCTGGCGGCCGTGTACAAGGCGCTGAGCGACCACCACGTGTACCTGGAGGGGACGCTGCTCAAGCCCAACATGGTGACCCCGGGCCACGCGTGTCCCAAGAAGTACAGCCCCGAGGAGATCGCCATGGCCACCGTCACCGCGCTGCGCCGCACCGTGCCGCCCGCCGTCCCCGGTGCGTCACCCTGGCCCCGCGGTGGCCCCGCGGTGGCCTCGTCCCCATCCTGATGTCCCCACGGTGTCCCCATCCCCATCCCGATATCCCCATGGTGTCCCATCCCCGTGTCCCCACAGTGGCTCCATCCCCATGGTGTCCCCATCTCCATCCCATGTCCCTGTGGTGTCCCCATGGTGGCCCCGTGTCCCCATGGTGGCCCCATCCCCATCCTGATGTCCCCATGGTGGCCCCGTCCCCACGGTGTCCCCATCCCCATGTCCCCATCCCGATGTCCCCACGGTGTCCCCATCCCCATCCTGATGTCCCCACGGTGTCCCCATCCCCATCCTGATGTCCCCACGGTGGCCCCATCCCCATCCCCGTGTCCCCATGGTGGCCCCATCCCCATCCTGATGTCCCCATGGTGGCCCCATCTCCATGGTGTCCCCATCCCTATCTTGATGACCCCATGGTGTCCCCATCCCCATGGCGTTCCTATCTCTGTCCTGATGTCCCCGTGGTGTCCCCATCCCCATGGTGTCCCCATCCCCATGGTGTCCCCATCCCCAGCCCCACGTCCCCATGGTGTCCCCATGGAGTCCCAATCCCTACATCCCCATGGTGTCCCCATCCCCATGGTGTCCCCATCCCCATGGTGTCCCCATCCCCATGGTGTCCCTGTCCTGATGTCCCCATGGTGTCCCCATCCCTATCTTGATGTCCCCATGGTGTCCCCGTCCCCACGGCATTCCTATCCCCACCCCCCATGGTGTCCCCATCCCCATGTCCCCATCCCGATGTCCCCACGGTGTCCCCATCCCCATCCTGATATCCCCACGGTGGCCCCATCCCCGTGTCCCCATGGTGTCCCATCCCCGTGTCCCCACAGTGGCTCCATCCCCATGGTGTCCCCATCTCCATCCCATGTCCCTGTGGTGTCCCCATGGTGGCCCCGTGTCCCCATGGTGGCCCCATCCCCATCCTGATGTCCCCATGGTGTCCCCATCCCCATGGTGTCCCCATCCCCATGGTGTCCCCATCTCCAGCCCCACGTCCCCATGGTGTCCCCATCCCTATCTTGATGTCCTCATGGTGTCCCCGTCCCCACGGCATTCCTATCCCCACCCCCCATGGTGTCCCCGTCCCCACGGTGTCCCCATCCCCATGTCCCCATCCCGATGTCCCCACGGTGTCCCCATCCCCATCCTGATGTCCCCACGGTGTCCCCATCCCCATCCTGATGTCCCCACGGTGGCCCCATCCCCATCCTGATGTCCCCACGGTGGCCCCATCCCCATCCCGATATCCCCATGGTGTCCCCATCCCCGTGTCCCCACAGTGGCTCCATCCCCATGGTGTCCCCATCTCCATCCCATGTCCCTGTGGTGTCCCCATGGTGGCCCCATGTCCCCATGGTGGCCCCATCCCCATCCTGATGTCCCCATGGTGGCCCCATCCCCATGGTGTCCCCATCCCCAGCCCCACGTCCCCATGGTGTCCCCATGGAGTCCCAATCCCTACATCCCCATGGTGTCCCCATCCCCATGGTGTCCCCATCCCCATGGTGTCCCTGTCCTGATGTCCCCATGGTGTCCCCATCCCTATCTTGATGTCCTCATGGTGTCCCCATCTCCATCGTGTCCCCATCCCTATCTTGATGTCCTCATGGTGTCCCCATCTCCATCGTGTCCCCATCCCTATCTTGATGTCCCCATGGTGTCCCCATCCCCATGGTGTCCCCATCTCCAGCCCCACGTCCCCATGGTGTCCCCATGGAGTCCCAATCCCTACATCCCCATGGTGTCCCCATCCCCATGGTGTCCCCATCTCCAGCCCCACGTCCCCATGGTGTCCCCATGGAGTCCCAATCCCTACATCCCCATGGTGTCCCCATCCCCATGGTGTCCCCATCCCCATGGTGTCCCTGTCCTGATGTCCCCATGGTGTCCCCATCCCTATCTTGATGTCCCCATGGTGTCCCCATCTCCATCGTGTCCCCATCCCTATCTTGATGTCCTCATGGTGTCCCCGTCCCCACGGCATTCCTGTCCCCGTCCCCACGGTGTCCCCATCCCCACGGTGTCCCCATCCCCACGTCCCCATGGTGTCCCCATGGAGTCTCAATCCCTACATCCCCATGGTGTCCCCATCCCTATCTTGATGTCCCCATGGTGTCCCCATCCCCATGGCATTCCTGTCTCCATCCCTGTGTCCCCATGGTGTCCCCGTCCCCATCCCGATGTCCCCATGGCCATGTCCTCATGGTGTCCCCATCTCCAGCCCCGTGGTGTCCCCATGGTGTCCCCATCCCCATCCTGATGTCCCCATGGTGTCCCCATCCCCATCTCCTCATGGCAATGTCAACATGAGGCCCCCATCTGCAGCCCCATGGTGTCCCCATGGAGTCCCAATCCCTACATAACCATGGTGTCCCCGTCCCGATGTCCCCATGGTGTCCCCATCCCGATGTCCCCATGGTGTCCCCATGTCCATTGTGTCCCCATCCTTATCTTGATGTCCCCATCCCCATGGTGTCCCCATCTCCATCGTGTCCCCATCCCTATCTTGATGTTCCCATGGTGTCCCCATGGCCATGTTCCCATGGTGTCCCCACGGTGTCCCCATCCCCACGGTGTCCCCATCCCTCCCCCATCCCCATGGTGTCCCCATGGTTTCCCCATTTCCATCCCGATGTTCCCACGGTGTCCCCATCCCCACGGTGTCCCCATCCCCATGGTGTCCCCATGGTTTCCCCATCTCCATCCCCATGTCCCCCACGGTGTCCCCATCCCCCACGGTGTCCCCATGTCCCCCACGGTGTCCCCATCCCCACGGTGTCCCCATCCCCATGTCCCCATGGTGTCCCCATCTCCATCCCCATGTCCCCATGGTGTTTCCATGGTGTCCCCATGGTGTCCCCATCCCCATGTCCCCATGGTGTCCCCATCTCCATCCCCATGTCCCCATGGTGTTTCCATGGTGTCCCCATGGTGTCCCCATCCCCATGTCCCCATGGTGTCCCCATCTCCATCCCCATGTCCCCATGGTGTTTCCATGGTGTCCTCGTGGTGTCCCCAACCCCATGTCCCCATGGTGTCCCCATCCTTGTGTCCCCATGCTTGTGTCCCCATCCCCATGGTGTCCCCATCTCCATCCCCATGTCCCCATGGTGTTTCCATGGTGTCCCCATGGTGTCCCCATCCCCATGTCCCCATGGTGTCCCCATCTCCATCCCCATGTCCCCCATGGTGTCCCCATCCCCACGGTGTCCCCATCCCCATGGTGTCCCCATCCCCACGGTGTCCCCATCCCCACGTCCTCATGGTGTCCCCATCTCCATCCCCATGTCCCCATGGTGTTTCCATGCTGTCCTCATGGTGTCCCCAAGCCCATGTCCCCATGCTTGTGTCCCCACGGTGTCCCCATCCCCATGGTGTCCCCATGGTTTCCCCATCTCCATCCTCATGTCCCCCACGGTGTCCCCATCCCCCTGGTGTCCCCATCCCCACATTATCCCCATTCTCCCCCCCATCCCCACGGTGTCCCCATCCCCACGGTGTCCCCATCCCCACGGTGTCCCCATCCCCACGGTGTCCCCATCCCCATGTCCCCATGGTGTCCCCATCTCCATCCCCATGTCCCCATGGTGTCCCCATCTCCATCCCCATGTCCCCATGGTGTTTCCATGGTGTCCTCATGGTGTCCCCAACCCCATGTCCCCATGGTGTCCCCATGGTTTCCCCATCTCCATCCCCATGTCCCCCACGGTGTCCCCATCCCCACGGTGTCCCCATCCCCACGGTGTCCCCATCCCCACGGTGTCCCCATCCCCACGGTGTCCCCATCCCCACGATGTCCCCATCCCCACGTCCTCATGGTGTCCCCATCTCCATCCCCATGTCCCCATGGTGTTTCCATGCTGTCCTCATGGTGTCCCCAACCCCATGTCCCCATGGTGTCCCCATGGTTTCCCCATCTCCATCCCCATGTCCCCCATGGTGTCCCCATCCCCACGGTGTCCCCATCCCCACGGTGTCCCCATCCCCACGGTGTCCCCATCCCCACGGTGTCCCCATCCCCCTGGTGTCCCCATCCCCCTGGTGTCCCCATCCCCCTGGTGTCCCCATCCCCACATTATCCCCATTCTCCCCCCCATCCCCCTGGTGTCCCCATCCCCACATTATCCCCATTCTCCCCCCCATGTCCCCCACGGTGCCCCATCCCCCACAGTGTCCCCATCTCCCTGGTGTCCCCATCCCCCTGGTGTCCCCACCCCCACATTATCCCCATTCTCCCCCCCATCCCCACGGTGTCCCCATGGTGTCCCCATCTCCATCCCCATGTCCCCATGGTGTTTCCATGGTGTCCCTATCCTTGTGTCCCCCATCCTTGTGTCCCCATCCTTGTGTCCCCATCCTTGTGTCCCCATCCTTGTGTCCCCATGGTGTCCCCATCCCCATGGTGTCCCCATGGTTTCCCCATCTCCATCCTCATGTCCCCCACGGTGTCCCCGTCCCCACGGTGTCCCCATCCCCATGGTGTCCCCATCCCCATGTCCCCATGGTGTCCCCATCCTTGTGTCCCCATGCTTGTGTCCCCATGTCCCCATGGTGTCCCCATCCCCATGGTTTCACCATCTCCATCCCCATGTCCCCCACGGTGTCCCCATCCCCACGGTGTCCCCATCCCCATGGTGTCCCCATGGTGTCCCCATCTCCATCCCCATGTCCCCATGGTGTTTCCATGCTGTCCTCATGGTGTCCCCAACCCCATGTCCCCATGCTTGTGTCCCCATGTCCCCATGGCGTCCCCATCCCCATGGTGTCCCCATGGTTTCCCCATCTCCATCCTCATGTCCCCCACAGTGTCCCCATCCCCCACGGTGTCCCCATCCCCCACGGTGTCCCCATCCCCATGGTGTCCCCATCCCCATGTCCCCCATGGTGTCCCCATCCCCATGGTGTCCCCATCCCCACGGTGTCCCCATCCCCCTGGTGTCCCCATCCCCCTGGTGTCCCCATCCCCACATTATCCCCATTCTCCCCCCCATCCCCATGGTGTCCCCATCCCCATGGTGTCCCCATCCCCATGGTGTCCCCATCCCCATGTCCCCATGGTGTCCCCATCTCCAGCCCCATGTCCCCATGGTGTTTCCATGGTGTCCTCATGGTGTCCCCAACCCCATGTCCCCATGGTGTCCCCATCCCCATGGTGTCCCCATGGTGTCCCCATCTCCATCCCCATGTCCCCCACGGTGTCTCCATCCCCCTGGTGTCCCCATCCCCCTGGTGTCCCCATCCCCACATTATCCCCATTCTCCCCCCCATGTCCCCCATGGTGTCCCCATCCCCACGGTGTCCCCATCCCCATGGTGTCCCCATCCCCATGTCCCCATGGTGTCCCCATCTCCATCCCCATGTCCCCATGGTGTTTCCATGGTGTCTCCATCCTTGTGTCCCCATCCTTGTGTCCCCACGGTGTCCCCATCCCCCTGGTGTCCCCATCCCCACGGTGTCCCCATCCCCCTGGTGTCCCCATCCCCACATTATCCCCATTCTGCCCCCCATCCCCACGGTGTCCCCATCCCCCTGGTGTCCCCATCCCCCTGGTGTCCCCATCCCCACATTATCCCCATTCTCCCCCCCATCCCCCTGGTGTCCCCATCCCCCACGGTGTCCCCATCCCCATGGTGTCCCCATCCCCACGGTGTCCCCATCCCCACGGTGTCCCCATCCCCCTGGTGTCCCCATCCCCACATTATCCCCATTCTCCCCCCCATGTCCCCCATGGTGTCCCCATCCCCACGGTGTCCCCATCCCCCTGGTGTCCCCATCCCCACATTATCCCCATTCTCCCCCCCATGTCCCCCATGGTGTCCCCATCCCCACGGTGTCCCCATCCCCACGGTGTCCCCATCCCCCTGGTGTCCCCATCCCCACGGTGTCTCCATCCCCCTGGTGTCCCCATCCCCACGGTGTCCCCATCCCCCTGGTGTCCCCGCGGCGTCCCCGTGACCGCGCCCCCGTCCCGCAGGCATCACGTTCCTGTCGGGGGGGCAGAGCGAGGAGGAGGCCTCCATCAACCTCAACGCCATCAACCGCTGCCCCCTGCTGCGCCCCTGGGCGCTCACCTTCTCCTACGGGCGCGCGCTGCAGGCGTCCGCCCTGCGCGCCTGGGCCGGCAAGAAGGACAACACCAAGGCGGCCCAGGAGGAGTACGTCAAACGGGCCCTGGTACGGCACCGCGGGGCGCGGGGACATGGGGGGACGCGGGGACATTGGGGGACGCGGGGACATGGGGGGACATGGGGACATGGGGATGGGAGGAGAAGAAGTCGCTGCCAACTACGTCAACTCAATGTCAATGGGGTCAATGTCAACCCAATGTTGACGTCTATGGGGACATCGGGAGGTTGGAGGACACCATGGGGATGGGGGGGACATGGGGACATTGGGGGGACATGGGGATGGGAGGAGAAGTCATCATTGGTGACTACGTCAACTCAACGTCAATGGGGTCAATGTCATCGTCAACCCAACGTTGGCCATGTCAAGGTGGGTCACCCATGGGGACGTTGGGAGGTTGGAGGACATCATGGGGATGGAGGTGACATGGGGATGAGGGGGACATGGGGACATTGGGGGGACATGGGGATGGGAGGAGAAGTCGTCATTGGCGACTACGTCAACTCAACGTCAATGGGGTCAATGTCATCGTCAACCCAACGTTGGCCATGTCAAGGTGGGTCACCCATGGGGACGTTGGGAGGTTGGAGGACATCATGGGGACGAGGGGCACATGGGGACATTGGGGGACATGGGGACATTGGGGGGACATGGGGATGGGAGGAGAAGTCATCATTGGTGACTACGTCAACTCAACGTCAATGGGGTCAATGTCATCGTCAACCCAACGTTGGCCATGTCAAGGTGGGTCACCCATGGGGACACGGGGACATTGGGGGACATGGGGACATGGGGATGGGAGGAGAAGAAGTCGCTGCCAACTACGTCAACTCAATGTCAATGGGGTCAATGTCAACCCAATGTTGGCCATGTCAAGGTGGGTCGGCCATGGGGACACGGGGACATTGGGGGACGCGGGGACATTGGGGGACACGGGGACACTGGGGGACATGGGGACATGGGGATGGGAGGAGAAGAAGTCGCTGCCAACTACGTCAACTCAATGTCAATGGGGTCAATGTCAACCCAATGTTGGCCATGTCAAGGTGGGTCGGCCATGGGGACACGGGGACATTGGGGGACACGGGGACATTGGGGGACATGGGGACACTGGGGGACATGGGGACATGGGGATGGGAGGAGAAGAAGTCGCTGCCCACTACGTCAACTCAATGTCAGTGGGGTCAATGTCAACCCAATGTTGGCCATGTCAAGGTGGGTCGGCCATGGGGACACGGGGACATTGGGGGACACGGGGACATTGGGGGACATGGGGACATTGGGGGACATGGGGACATGGGGATGGGAGGAGAAGAAGTCGCTGCCCACTACGTCAACTCAATGTCAGTGGGGTCAATGTCAACCCAATGTTGGCCATGTCAAGGTGGGTTGGCCATGGGGACGCGGGGACATTGGGGGACGCGGGGACATTGGGGGACATGGGGACATTGGGGGACATGGGGACATGGGGACATGGGGATGGGAGGAGAAGAAGTCGCTGCCGACTACGTCAACTCAATGTCAATGGGGTCAATGTCAACCCAATGTTGGCCATGTCAAGGTGGGTCGGCCATGGGGACACGGGGACATTGGGGGACATGGGGACATTGGGGGACATGGGGACATTGGGGGACGCGGGGACATGGGGGGACATGGGGACATGGGGATGGGAGGAGAAGAAGTCGCTGCCAACTACGTCAACTCAATGTCAATGGGGTCAATGTCAACCCAATGTTGGCCATGTCAAGGTGGGTCGGCCATGGGGACACGGGGACATTGGGGGACATGGGGACATTGGGGGACGCGGGGACATGGGGGGACATGGGGACATGGGGATGGGAGGAGAAGAAGTCGCTGCCAACTACGTCAACTCAATGTCAGTGGGGTCAATGTCAACCCAATGTTGGCCATGTCAAGGTGGGTCGGCCATGGGGACACGGGGACATTGGGGGACATGGGGACATTGGGGGACACGGGGACATTGGGGGACACGGGGGCATTGGGGGACATGGGGACATTGGGGGACATGGGGACACTGGGGGACATGGGGATGGGAGGAGAAGAAGTCGCTGCCGACTACGTCAACTCAATGTCAATGGGGTCAATGTCAACCCAATGTTGGCCATGTCAAGGTGGGTCGGCCATGGGGACACGGGGACATTGGGGGACGCGGGGACATTGGGGGACGCGGGGACATTGGGGGACATGGGGACATGGGGATGGGAGGAGAAGAAGTCGCTGCCGACTACGTCAACTCAATGTCAATGGGGTCAATGTCAACCCAATGTTGACGTCTATGGGGACATCGGGAGGTTGGAGGACACCATGGGGATGGAGGTGACATGGGGATGAGGGGGACATGGGGACATTGGGGGGACATAGGGATGGGAGAAGTCGTCATTGGTGACTACGTCAAGTCAATGTCAGTGGGGTCAATGTCATTGTCAACCCAACGTTGGCCATGTCAAGGTGGGTCACCCATGGGGACGTTGGGAGGTTGGAGGACATCATGGGGACGAGGGGCACATGGGGACATTGGGGGACATGGGGACATTGGGGGGACATAGGGATGGGAGAAGTCGTCATTGGTGACTACGTCAAGTCAATGTCAATGGGGTCAATGTCATCGTCAACCCAACGTTGGCCATGTCAAGTTGGGTCACCCATGGGGACATCAGAGGGTGGGAGGGGACATGGGGACAGTGGGAGGTTGGAGGACACCATGGGGACGAGGAGGACACGGGGACATGGGGACATGGGGACACGGGGCCGGGAGGAGGACATCAACTCAATGTCACTGGCGTCAGTGTCATCGTCACCCCAGTGTTGTCCATGTCCGGGTGGTGGCACCCGGGGGACGTCGCTGTTGTCACCGCGTCCCTGCTCGTCACACGCCCGGATGGGCGGTGTCGCCCCGCGGCTGCCACCGCAGGGGTTGTCCCCATTGTCACCCCGTGTCCCCATGTCACTGCTGTTGTGTTGTCCCCATTGTGTCCTCATGTCCCCATTGACCCCGTTGTCCCTGTTGTCCCCATGTCCCTGTTATCCCCAATGTCCCCAATGTCCCTATGTCCCTGTTATCCCTGTTGTCCCCATTGTCCCCATGTCCCTGTTATCCCTGTTGACCTCATTGTCCCCAATGTCCCCATTGTCCCCATATCCCTGTTATCCCTGTTGACCCCATTGTCCCCATGTCCCTGTTATCCCTGTTGACCCCATTGTCCCCATTGTCCTCATGTCCCTGTTATCCCCAATGTCCCCGTTGTCCCCATTGTCCCCAATGTCCCCATTGTCCCCATGTCCCTGTTATCCCCGTTGACCCCATTGTCCCCAATGTCCCCATTATCTCTGTTGTCCCCAATGTCCCCATTATCCCCATGTCCCCGTTGTCCCCAATGTCCCCATTGTCCCCATGTCCCTGTTATCCCCGTTGACCCCATTGTCCCCAATGTCCCCATTATCTCTGTTGTCCCCAATGTCCCCATTATCCCCATGTCCCTGTTATCCCCATTGTCCCCATGTCCCTGTTATCCCTGTTGTCCCATTGTCCCCATGTCCCTGTTATCCCCATTGTCCCCGTTCTCCCTATTGTCCCCATGTCCCTGTTATCCCCATTGTCCCCATTGTCCCCATGTCCCCGTTATCCCTGTTGACCACCTTGTACCCATGTCCCTGTTGTCCCCATTGTCCCCATTATCCCCATGTCCCTGTTATCCCCATTGTCCCCATTGTCCCCGTTATCCCCATTGTCCCCATGTCCCCGTTATCCCCGTTGTCCCCAATATCCCCGTTGTCCCCATGTCCCCGTTATCCCCGTTGTCCCCGTTATCCCCATTGTCCCCATTGTCCCCATGTCCCCATATCCCCGTTATCCCCATTGTCCCCGTTGTCCCCATGTCCCCGTTATCCCCAATGTCCCCATGTCCCCGTTATCCCCGTTATCCCCGTTATCCCCATTGTCCCCGTTGTCCCCATGTCCCCGTTATCCCCGTTATCCCCGTTATCCCCGTTATCCCCGTTATCCCCAATGTCCCCATTGTCCCCGTTGTCCCCATGTCCCCGTTGTCCCCGCGGCGCCGTCACCGCCCGCGTGTCCCCGTGTGTCCCCAGGCGAACTCCCTGGCGTGCCAAGGCAAATACAGCCCCAGCGGCCCCGCGGGCGCCGCCGCCACCGAGTCGCTCTTCGTCTCCAACCACGCCTACTGACGTCACCCGTGACGTCACCCGTGACGACACCGCCCGCGCCAGCAACGCCCCGCCCCCGCTGCTCCCTGGCCCCGCCCCCTTCCCCTCACCCCCCCCCACCGCGGTGACAATAAAGTGGCGGCAGATTGAATGGAGGGACCCAGGAGTGCGGGAGGGACCCAGGAGTGCGGGAGGGACCCAGGAGTTCGGGGGGGACCCAGGAGTTCGGGGAGGGACCCAGGAGTGCGGGAGGGACCCAGGAGTTCGGGGAGGGACCCAGGAGTGCGGGGAAGGACCCAGGAGTTCGGGGGGGACCCAGGAGTTCGGGAGGGACCCAGGAGTGCGGGAGGGACCCAGGAGTGCGGGAGGGACCCAGGAGTGCGGGGAGGGACCCAGGAGTTCGGGAGGGACCCAGGAGTGCGGGAGGGACCCAGGAGTGCGGGGAGGGACCCAGGAGTTCGGGAGGGACCCAGGAGTTCGGGGAGGGACCCAGGAGTTCGGGAGGGACCCAGGAGTTCGGGGGGGGACCCAGGAGTGCGGGAGGGACCCAGGAGTTCGGGGAGGGACCCAGGAGTTCGGGGAGGGACCCAGGAGTGCGGGAGGGACCCAGGAGTTCGGGGAGGGACCCAGGAGTGCGGGAGGGACCCAGGAGTGCGGGAGGGACCCAGGAGTGCCCCAAGGGACCCAGGAGTGCGGGAGGGACCCAGGAGTTCGGGAGGGACCCAGGAGTGCGGGAGGGACCCAGGAGTTCGGGGAGGGACCCAGGAGTGCGGGAGGGACCCAGGAGTGCGGGAGGGACCCAGGAGTTCGGGAGGGACCCAGGAGTGCGGGGAGGGACCCAGGAGTTCGGGAGGGACCCAGGAGTTCGGGGAGGGACCCAGGAGTTCGGGAGGGACCCAGGAGTTCGGGGGGGACCCAGGAGTGCGGGAGGGACCCAGGAGTTCGGGGAGGGACCCAGGAGTTCGGGGAGGGACCCAGGAGTTCGGGAGGGACCCAGGAGTTGGGGAGGGACCCAGGAGTTCGGGGAGGGACCCAGGAGTGCGGGAGGGACCCAGGAGTGCGGGAGGGACCCAGGAGTTCGGGAGGGACCCAGGAGTTCGGGAGGGACCCAGGAGTGCGGGGAGGGACCCAGGAGTTCGGGAGGGACCCAGGAGTGCGGGGGGGACCCAGGAGTTCGGGGAGGGACCCAGGAGTGCGGGAGGGACCCAGGAGTGCGGGAGGGACCCAGGAGTTCGGGAGGGACCCAGGAGTGCGGGGAGGGACCCAGGAGTTCGGGAGGGACCCAGGAGTTCGGGGAGGGACCCAGGAGTTCGGGAGGGACCCAGGAGTTCGGGGGGGACCCAGGAGTGCGGGAGGGACCCAGGAGTTCGGGGAGGGACCCAGGAGTTCGGGAGGGACCCAGGAGTTCGGGGAGGGACCCAGGAGTGCGGGAGGGACCCAGGAGTGCGGGAGGGACCCAGGAGTTCGGGAGGGACCCAGGAGTGCGGGGAGGGACCCAGGAGTTCGGGAGGGACCCAGGAGTTCGGGGAGGGACCCAGGAGTTCGGGAGGGACCCAGGAGTTCGGGGGGGACCCAGGAGTGCGGGAGGGACCCAGGAGTTCGGGGGGGACCCAGGAGTGCGGGAGGGACCCAGGAGTTCGGGAGGGACCCAGGAGTTCGGGGGGGACCCAGGAGTGCGGGAGGGACCCAGGAGTTCGGGGAGGGACCCAGGAGTGCGGGAGGGACCCAGGAGTGCGGGAGGGACCCAGGAGTTCGGGAGGGACCCAGGAGTTCGGGGGGGACCCAGGAGTTCGGGAGGGACCCAGGAGTTCGGGGAGGGACCCAGGAGTGCGGGAGGGACCCAGGAGTGCGGGAGGGACCCAGGAGTGCGGGGGGGACCCAGGAGTTCGCGGAGGGACCCAGGAATTCGGGGAGGGACCCAGGAGTTCGGGAGGGACCCAGGAGTTCGGGGAGGGACCCAGGAGTTCGGGAGGGACCCAGGAGTGCGGGAGGGACCCAGGAGTGCCCCAAGGGACCCAGGAGTGCGGGGAGGGACCCAGGAGTTCGGGGAGGACCCAGGAGTTCGGGAGGGACCCAGGAGTTCGGGAGGGACCCAGGAGTGCGGGGAGGGACCCAGGAGTTCGGGGAGGGACCCAGGAGTTCGGGGAGGGACCCAGGAGTGCGGGAGGGACCCAGGAGTGCGGGAGGGACCCAGGAGTTCGGGGAGGGACCCAGGAGTTCGGGAGGGACCCAGGAGCGCGGGAGGGACCCAGGAGTTCGGGAGGGACCCAGGAGTGCGGGAGGGACCCAGGAGTGCCCCAAGGGACCCAGGAGTGCGGGAGGGACCCAGGAGTGCAGGAGGGGACCCAGGAGTGCGGGAGGGACCCAGGAGTTCGGGAGGGACCCAGGAGTTCGGGGAGGGACCCAGGAGTGCGGGAGGGATCCAGGAGTGCGGGAGGGACCCAGGAGTTCTCTATGGGTCACTTATGGGGCACTGTGGGTCACTCATGGGGCTCTATGGGGCACTAATGGGGAGTTATTGGGCACTTATGGGGCTCCATGAGTCACATGTGGGGCGCTATGGGGCACTTGTGGGTCTCTATGAGTCACTTATGGGGCACTATAAGTCACTTAGGGGGCTCTATGGGTCACTTATGGGGAACTTGTGGGTCACTATGCGGCACTTGGGGGTCACTAACAGGCACTTATGGGTCGCCAAGAGTCACTTATGGGGCACTACGGGTCACTTATGGGGCTCCATGAGTCACTTGTGGGTCTCTATGGGGCACTTGTGGGTCTCTATGGGTCACTTATGGGGCTTTATGGGGAACTTGTGGGTCGATATTTGGCGCTTGGGGGTCACCCTCAAGTTCCCCATTAGTGCCCCATAAGTGCCCCATAGAGCCCCATAAGTGACCCGTAGTGCCCCATAAGTGACTCTTGGCGACCCATAGGTGCCTGTTCGTGACCCCCAAGTGCCCCATAGCGACCCTCAGGTTCGCCATAATTGCCCCATAAGTGACCCACAGTGCCCCATAAGCGACTCTTGCTGACCCATAAGTGCCTGTCAGTGACCCCCAAGTGCCCCATAGCGACCCACAAGTTCCCCATAAGTGCCCCATAGAGACCCATAGAGCCCCATAAGTAGACCCATAGAGCCCCATAAGTGCCCCATAAGTGAACACATAGAGCCCCATAAGTGCCCCATAGCGTCTCCCAAGTGCCTCATAGTGCCCATAAGTGACTCTTAGCGACCCATAAGTGCCCCATAGAGACCCATAAGTGCCCCATAAGTGCCCCATAGTCCCCCATAAGTGCCCCATAGAGCCCCATAAGTGCCCCATAGAGCCCCATAAGTGACCCATAGCGCCCCATAAGTGACCCATAGAGACCCATAAGTGCCCCATAAGTGACCCATAGAGCCTGGGTTCCTCCCGAACTCCTGGGTCCATTGGGCACTCCTGGGTCCCTCGCCCCATAGCGTCTCCCCAGTGCCCCACAAGTGACTCATGGAGCCCCATAAGTGCCTCTTAGCGACCCATAGGTGCCTGTTCGTGACCCCCAAGTGCCCCATAGTGACCCACAAGTTCCCCATAAGTGCCCCATAGTGCCCCATAAGTAACCCATGGAGCCCCACAAGTGACTCCTAGAGACCCATAAGTGCCCCATAAGTGCCTGGTAGTGACCTCCAGGTGTCCCATAGCGACCCCCAAGTTCCCCATAAGTGCCCCCTAAGTGCCCCATAGCGCCCCATAAGTGCCTCCTAGTGACCCCCAAGTGCCCAATAGAGACCCACAAGCGACCCATAGTGCCCCATAAGTGACTCACAGAGCCCCATAAGTGACCCATAGTGACCCATAAGTGCCCCATAGAGATCCATTAGTGCCCCATAGCATCTCCCCAGTGTCCCAGAGAGCCCCACAAGTGACTTATGGAGCCCCATAGGTGCCCCATAGAGCCCCATAAGTGACCTATAGTGCCCCACAAGTGACTCATGGAGCCCCATAAGTGACCCGTAGTGCCCCATAAGTGCCTCTTAGTGACCCATAGGTGCCTGTTCGTGACCCCCAAGTGCCCCATAGCGACCCTCAGGTTCCCCATAAGTGCCCCATAAGTGACCCACAGTGCCCCATAAGCGACTCTTGCTGACCCATAAGTGCCTGTTAGTGACCCCCAAGTGCCCAATAGGGACCCACAAGTTCCCCATAAGTGCCCCATAAGTGACCCACAGAGCCCCATAAGTGCCCCATAGCGTCTCCCTAGTGTCCCATAGTGCCCATAAGTGACTCTTAGCGACCCATAAGTGCCGCATAGAGCCCCATAAGTGACCCATAGAGCCCCATAAGTGACCCATAGAGACCCATAGAGCCCCATAAGTGACCCATAGAGACCCATAGCGCCCCATAAGTGACCCATAGAGCCTGGGTTCCTCCCGAACTCCTGGGTCCATTGGGGCACTCCTGGGTCCCTCGCCCCATAGCGTCTCCCCAGTGCCCCACAAGTGACTCATGGAGCCCCATAAGTGCCTCTTAGCGACCCATAGGTGCCTGTTCGTGACCCCCAAGTGCCCCATAGCAACCCTCAGGTTCCCCGTAAGTGCCCCATAAGTGACCCACAGTGCCCCATAAGCGACTCTTGCTGACCCACAAGTGCCTGTTAGTGACCCCCAAGTGCCCAATAGCGACCCACAAGTTCCCCATAAGTGCCCCATAAGTGACTCACAGAGCCCCATAAGTGCCCCATAGCGTCTCCCTAGTGTCCCATAGTGCCCATAAGTGACTCTTAGCGACCCATATGTGCCCCATAGAGCCCCATAAGTGACCCATAGAAACCCATAAGTGCCCCATAGAGACCCATAAGTGCCCCATAAGTGCCCCATAGAGCCTGGGTTCCTCCCGAACTCCTGGGTCCATTGGGGCACTCCTGGGTCCCTCGCCCCATAGCGTCTCCCCAGTGCCCCACAAGTGACTCATGGAGCCCCATAAGTGCCTCTTAGCGACCCATAGGTGCCTGTTCGTGACCCCCAAGTGCCCCATAGTGACCCCCAAGTTCCCCATAAGTGCCCCATAGTGCCCCATAAGTAACCCATGGAGCCCCACAAGTGACTCCTAGAGACCCATAAGTGCCCCATAAGTGCCTGGTAGTGACCTCCAGGTGTCCCATAGCGACCCCCAAGTTCCCCATAAGGGCCCCATAAGCGCCCCATAAGTGCCTCTTCGTGACCCCCAAGTGCCCAATAGAGACCCACAAGCGACCCATAGTGCCCCATAAGTGACTCACAGAGCCCCATAAGTGACCCATAGTGCCCCATAAGTGACTCACAGAGCCCCATAAGTGACCCATAGTGCCCCATAAGTGACTCACAGAGCCCCATAAGTGACCCATAGTGCCCCATAAGTGCCCCATAGAGATCCATTAGTGCCCCATAGCATCTCCCCAGTGTCCCAGAGAGCCCCACAAGCGACTTATGGAGCCCCATAGCTGCCCCATAGAGCCCCATAAGTGACCTATAGTGCCCCACAAGTGACTCATGGAGCCCCATAAGTGACCCGTAGTGCCCCATAAGTGACCCGTAGTGCCCCATAAGTGCCTCTTAGCGACCCATAGGTGCCTGTTCGTGACCCCCAAGTGCCCCATAGCGAGCCTCAGGTTCCCCATAAGTGCCCCATAAGTGACTCACAGTGCCCCATAAGCGACTCTTGCTGACCCACAAGTGCCTGTTAGTGACCCCCAAGTGCCCAATAGCGACCCACAAGTTCCCCATAAGTGCCCCACAAGTGACTCATAGAGCCCCATAAGTGCCCCATAGCGTCTCCCAAGTGCCTCATAGTGCCCATAAGTGACTCTTAGCGACCCATAAGTGCCCCATAGAGACCCATAAGTGCCCCATAGCGTGTCCCCAGTGCCCCACAGTGCCCCACAAGTGACTTACGGAGCCCCATAAGTGACCCGTAGTGCCCCATAAGTGACTCTTGGCGACCCATAAGTGCCTGTTAGTGACCCCCAAGTGCCCAATAGAGACCCACAAGCGACCCATAGCGCCCCATAAGTGACTCACGGAGCCCCATAAGTGACCCATAGTGACCCATAAGTGCCCCATAGAGATCCATTAGTGCCCCATAGCATCTCCCCAGTGTCCCATAGAGCCCCACAAGTGACTTATGGAGCCCCATAGGTGCCCCATAGAGCCCCATAAGTGACCTATAGTGCCCCACAAGTGACTCATGGAGCCCCATAAGAGACTCATAGGGACCCACAAGTGCCCCATAGCGTCTCCCCAGTGCCCCATAGGTGCCCCACAGTGCCCCACAAGTGACTCGTGGAGCCCCATAAGTGACCCATAGTGCCCCAAAAGTGACCCTTGGCGACCCACAAGTGCCTGTTAGTGACCCCCAAGTGCCCCATAGCGACCCACAAGTTCCCCATAAGTGCCCCATAAGTGACTCATAGAGCCCCATAAGTGCCCCATAGCGTCTCCCTAGTGTCCCAGAGTGCCCATAAGTGACTCTAAGCGACCCATAAGTGCCCCATAGAGCCCCATAAGTGACCCATAGAGACCCATAGAGACCCATAAGTGCCCCATAAGTGCCCCATAGAGCCCCATAAGTGACCCATAGAGACCCATAAGTGCCCCATAAGTGAACACATAGACCCCCATAAGTGCCCCATAGCGTCTCCCAAGTGCCTCATAGTGCCCATAAGTGACTCTTAGCGACCCATAAGTGCCCCATAGAGCCCCATAAGTGACCCATAGAGACCCATAAGTGACCCATAGAGACCCATAGAGACCCATAAGTGCCCCATAGCGACCCACAAGTTCCCCATAAGTGCCCCATAGAGCCCCATAAGTGACCCGTAGAGACCCATAAGTGCCCCATAAGTGAACACATAGAGCCCCATAAATGCCCCATAGTGCCCCATAAGTGACCCATAGAGACCCATAGCGACCCATAAGTGACCCATAGAGACCCATAGTGCCCCATAAGTGACCCATAGAGCCCCATAAGTGACCCATAGAGACCCATAGCGCCCCATAAGTGACCCATAGCGCCTGGGTTCCTCCCGAACTCCTGGGTCCATTGGGGCACTCCTGGGTCCCTCGCCCCATAGCGTCTCCCCAGTGCCCCACAAGTGACTCATGGAGCCCCATAAGTGCCTCTTAGCGACCCATAGGTGCCTGTTCGTGACCCCCAAGTGCCCCATAGTGACCCCCAAGTTCCCCATAAGTGCCCCATAGTGCCCCATAAGTAACCCATGGAGCCCCACAAGTGACTCCTAGAGACCCATAAGTGCCCCATAAGTGCCTGGTAGTGACCTCCAGGTGTCCCATAGCGACCCACAAGTTCCCCATAAGTGCCCCCTAAGTGCCCCATAGCGCCCCATAAGTGCCTCTTCGTGACCCCCAAGTGCCCAATAGAGACCCACAAGCGACCCATAGTGCCCCATAAGTGACTCACAGAGCCCCATAAGTGACCCATAGTGCCCCATAAGTGCCCCATAGAGATCCATTAGTGCCCCATAGCATCTCCCCAGTGTCCCAGAGAGCCCCACAAGTGACTTATGGAGCCCCATAGGTGCCCCATAGAGCCCCATAAGTGACCTATAGTGCCCCACAAGTGACTCATGGAGCCCCATAAGTGACCCGTAGTGCCCCATAAGTGCCTCTTAGCGACCCATAGGTGCCTGTTCGTGACCCCCAAGTGCCCCATAGCAACCCTCAGGTTCCCCGTAAGTGCCCCATAAGTGACCCACAGTGCCCCATAAGCGACCCTTGCTGACCCACAAGTGCCTGTTAGTGACCCCCAAGTGCCCGATAGCGACCCACAAGTTCCCCATAAGTGCCCCATAAGTGACTCACAGAGCCCCATAAGTGCCCCAGAGCGTCTCCCTAGTGTCCCTTAGTGCCCATAAGTGCCCCATAGACCCCCATAAGTGCCCCATAGCGTCTCCCAAGTGCCTCATAGTGCCCACAAGTGACTCTTAGCGACCCATAAGTGCCCCATAGAGCCCTATAAGTGACCCATAGAGACCCATAAGTGCCCCATAAGTGCCCCATAGTGCCCATAAGTGACCCATAGAGACCCATAAGTGCCCCATAAGTGACCCATAGTGCCCCATAAGTGACTCACAGAGCCCCATAAGTGACCCATAGTGCCCCATAAGCGACTCCCAGAGCCCCATAAGTGACCCATAGTGCCCCATAAGTGCCCCATAGAGATCCATTAGTGCCCCATAGCATCTCCCCAGTGTCCCAGAGAGCCCCACAAGTGACTTACGGAGCCCCATAGGTGCCCCATAGAGCCCCATAAGTGACCTATAGTGCCCCACAAGTGACTCATGGAGCCCCATAAGTGACCCATAGTGCCCCATAAGTGACTCTTAGCGACCCACAAGTGCCTGTTAGTGACCCCCAAGTGCCACATAGCGACCCACAAGTTCCCCATAAGTGCCCCATAAGTGACCCACAGTGCCCCATAAGCGACTCTTGCTGACCCACAAGTGCCTGTTAGTGACCCCCAAGTGCCCCATAGCGACCCACAAGTTCCCCATAAGTGTCCCATAAGTGAACTCACAGAGCCCCATAAGTGCCCCATAGTGTCTCCCTAGTGTCCCATAGTGCCCATAAGTGACTCTTAGCGACCCATAAGTTCCCCATAGAGACCCATAAGTGACCCATAGAGCCCCATAAGTGCCCCATAGTGCCCCATAAGTAACCCATGGAGCCCCACAAGTGACTCCTAGAGACCCATAAGTGCCCCATAAGTGCCTGGTAGTGACATCCAGGTGTCCCATAGCGACCCCCAAGTTCCCCATAAGTGCCCCATAGCGCCCCATAAGTGCCTCTTCGTGACCCCCAAGTGCCCAACAGAGACCCACAAGCGACCCATAGTGCCCCATAAGTGACTCCCAGAGCCCCATAAGTGACCCATAGTGCCCCATAAGTGACTCACAGAGCCCCATAAGTGACCCATAGTGCCCCATAAGTGACTCACAGAGCCCCATAAGTGACCCATAGTGCCCCATAAGTGACTCACAGAGCCCCATAAGTGACCCATAGTGCCCCATAAGTGCCCCATAGAGATCCATTAGTGCCCCATAGCATCTCCCCAGTGTCCCATAGAGCCCCACAAGCGACTTATGGAGCCCCATAGGTGCCCCATAGAGCCCCATAAGTGACCTATAGTGCCCCACAAGTGACTCATGGAGCCCCATAAGTGACTCCTACAGACCCACAAGTGCCCCATAGCGTGTCCCCACTTCCCCATAGTGCCCCATAAGTGACTCCCAGAGCCCCATAAGTGACCTATAGTGCCCCACAAGTGACTCATGGAGCCCCATAAGTGACCCGTAGTGCCCCATAAGTGACTCTTGGCGACCCACAAGTGCCTGTTCGTGACCCCCTAGTGCCCCATAGCGAGCCTCAGGTTCCCCATAAGTGCCCCATAAGTGACCCACAGTGCCCCATAAGCGACTCTTGCTGACCCACAAGTGCCTGTTAGTGACCCCCAAGTGCCCAATAGCGACCCACAAGTTCCCCATCAGTGCCCCATAAGTGACTCATAGAGCCCCATAAGTGCCTCTTAGCGACCCATAGGTGCCTGTTCGTGACCCCCAAGTGCCCCATAGTGACCCACAAGTTCCCCATAAGTGCCCCATAGTGCCCCATAAGTAACCCATGGAGCCCCAGAGGTGACTCCTAGAGACCCATAAGTGCCCCATAAGTGCCTGGTAGTGACCTTTAGGTGTCCCATAGCGACCCACAAGTTCCCCATAAGTGTCCCATAGAGACCCATAAGTGCCTCTTCGTGACCCCCAAGTGCCCAATAGAGACCCACAAGCGACCCTTAGTGCCCCATAAGTGACTCACGGAGCCCCATAAGTGACCCATAGTGCCCCATAAGTGACTCACAGAGCCCCATAAGTGACCCATAGTGACCCATAAGTGCCCCATAGAGATCCATTAGTGCCCCATAGCATCTCCCCAGTGTCCCATAGAGCCCCATAAGTGACTTATGGAGCCCCATAGGTGCCCCATAGAGCCCCATAAGTGACCTATAGTGCCCCACAAGTGACTCATGGAGCCCCATAAGTGACCCGTAGTGCCCCATAAGTGACTCTTGGCGACCCACAAGTGCCTGTTAGTGACCCCCAAGTGCCCAATAGCGACCCACAAGTTCCCCATAAGTGCCCCATAAGTGACCCACACTGCCCCATAAGCGACTCTTGCTGACCCACAAGTGCCTGTTAGTGACCCCCAAGTGCCCAATAGCGACCCACAAGTTCCCCATAAGTGCCCCATAAGTGACTCATAGAGCCCCATAAGTGCCCCATAGCGTCTCCCTAGTGTCCCATAGTGCCCATAAGTGACTCTTAGCGACCCATAAGTGCCCCATAGAGCCCCATAAGTGACCCATAGAGCCCCATAGAGCCCCATAAGTGACCCATAGAGACCCATAGAGCCCCATAAGTGACCCATAGAGACCCATAGCGCCCCATAAGTGACCCATAGAGACCCATAGCGCCCCATAAGTGACCCATAGAGCCTGGGTTCCACCCGAACTCCTGGGTCCATTGGGGCACTCCTGGGTCCCTCGCCCCATAGCGTCTCTCCAGTGCCCCACAAGTGACTCATGGAGCCCCATAAGTGCCTCTTAGCGACCCATAGGTGCCTGTTCGTGACCCCCAAGTGCCCCATAGTGACCCACAAGTTCCCCATAAGTGCCCCATAGTGCCCCATAAGTAACCCATGGAGCCCCAGAGGTGACCCCTAGAGACCCATAAGTGCCCCATAAGTGCCTGGTAGTGACCTCCAGGTGTCCCATAGCGACCCCCAAGTTCCCCATAAGTGCCCCATAGCGCCCCATAGCGCCCCATAAGTGCCTCTTCGTGACCCCCAAGTGCCCAATAGAGACCCACAAGCGACCCCTAGTGCCCCATAAGTGACTCACAGAGCCCCATAAGTGACCCATAGTGCCCCATAAGTGCCCCATAGAGATCCATTAGTGCCCCATAGCATCTCCCCAGTGTCCCATAGAGCCCCACAAGCGACTTATGGAGCCCCATAGGTGCCCCATAGAGCCCCATAAGTGACCTATAGTGCCCCACAAGTGACTCATGGAGCCCCATAAGTGACCCGTAGTGCCCCATAAGTGACTCTTGGCGACCCACAAGTGCCTGTTTGTGACCCCCAAGTGCCCCATAGCGACCCACAAGTTCCCCATAGAGCCCCATAAGTGACCCGTAGTGCCCCATAAGTGCCTCTTAGCGACCCATAGGTGCCTGTTCGTGACCCCCAAGTGCCCCATAGCGAGCCTCAGGTTCCCCATAAGTGCCCCATAAGTGACCCACAGTGCCCCATAAGCGACTCTTGCTGACCCACAAGTGCCTGTTAGTGACCCCCAAGTGCCCAATAGTGACCCACAAGTTCCCCATAAGTGCCCCATAAGTGACTCACAGAGCCCCATAAGTGCCCCATAGCGTCTCCCTAGTGTCCCATAGTGCCCATAAGTGACTCTTAGCGACCCATAAGTGCCCCATAGAGCCCCATAAGTCACCCATAGAGACCCATAAGTGCCCCCTAAGTGCCCCATAGCGCCCCATAAGTGCCTCTTCGTCACCCATAAGTGCCCAATAGAGACCCACAAGCGACCCATAGTGCCCCATAAGTGACTCACGGAGCCCCATAAGTGACCCATAGTGCCCCATAAGTGCCCCATAGAGATCCATTAGTGCCCCATAGCATCTCCCCAGTGTCCCATAGAGCCCCACAAGTGACTTATGGAGCCCCATAGGTGCCCCATAGAGCCCCATAAGTGACCTATAGTGCCCCACAAGTGACTCATGGAGCCCCATAAGTGACCCGTAGTGCCCCATAAGTGACTCTTAGCGACCCATAAGTGCCTGTTCGTGACCCCCAAGTGCCCCATAGCGACCCTCAGGTTCCCCATAAGTGCCCCATAAGTGACCCACAGTGCCCCATAAGCGACTCTTGCTGACCCATAAGTGCCTGTCAGTGACCCCCAAGTGCCCAATAGCGACCCACAAGTTCCCCATAAGTGCCCCATAAGTGACTCACAGAACCCCATAAGTGCCCCATAGCGTCTCCCTAGTGTCCCATAGTGCCCATAAGTGACTCTTAGCGACCCATAAGTGCCCCATAGAGACCCATAAGTGACCCATAGAGACCCATAGAGCCCCATAAGTGACCCATAGAGCCCCATAAGTGACCCATAGAGACCCATAAGTGCCCCATAAGTGAACACATAGACCCCCATAAGTGCCCCATAGCGTCTCTCAAGTGCCTCATAGTGCCCATAAGTGACTCTTAGCGACCCATAAGTGCCCCATAGAGACCCATAAGTGCCCCATAGCATGTCCCCAGTGCCCCACAAGTGACTTATGGAGCCCCATAAGTGACCCGTAGTGCCCCATAAGTGACTCTTGGCGACCCATAAGTGCCTGTTAGTGACCCCCAAGTGCCCCATAGTGACCCCCAAGTTCCCCATAAGTGCCCCATAGTGCCCCATAAGTAACCCATGGAGCCCCAGAAGTGACTCCTAGAGACCCATAAGTGCCCCATAAGTGCCTGGTAGTGACCTCCAGGTGTCCCATAGCGACCCCCAAGTTCCCCATAAGTGCCCCCTAAGTGCCCCATAGCGCCCCATAAGTGCCTCTTCGTGACCCCCAAGTGCCCAATAGAGACCCACAAGCGACCCATAGTGCCCCATAAGTGACTCACGGAGCCCCATAAGTGACCCATAGTGCCCCATAAGTGACTCACAGAGCCCCATAAGTGACCCGTAGTGCCCCATAAGTGACTCACAGAGCCCCATAAGTGACCCATAGTGCCCCATAAGTGACTCACAGAGCCCCATAAGTGACCCATAGTGCCCCATAAGTGCCCCATAGAGATCCATTAGTGCCCCATAGCATCTCCCCAGTGTCCCATAGAGCCCCACAAGTGACTTATGGAGCCCCATAGGTGCCCCATAGAGCCCCACAAGTTCCCCATAGTGCCCCATAAGTGCCCCATAGAGCCCCATAAGTGACCCGTAGTGCCCCATAAGTGCCTCTTAGCGACCCATAGGTGCCTGTTCGTGACCCCCAAGTGCCCCATAGCGACCCTCAGGTTCCCCATAAGTGCCCCATAGTGCCCCATAAGCGACTCTTGCTGACCCATAAGTGCCTGTTAGTGACCCCCAAGTGCCCAATAGCGACCCACAAGTTCCCCATAAGTGCCCCATAAGTGACTCACAGAGCCCCATAAGTGACCCATAGTGCCCCATAAGTGACTCACAGAGCCCCATAAGTGACCCATAGTGCCCCATAAGTTCCCCATAGAGATCCATTAGTGCCCCATAGCATCTCCCCAGTGTCCCAGAGAGCCCCATAAGTGACTTATGGAGCTCCATAGGTGCCCCATAGAGCCCCATAAGTGACCTATAGTGCCCCACAAGTGACTCATGGAGCCCCATAAGAGACTCATAGGGACCCACAAGTGCCCCATAGCGTCTCCCCAGTGCCCCATAGGTGCCCCACAGTGCCCCACAAGTGACTCGTGGAGCCCCATAAGTGACCCATAGTGCCCCATAAGTGCCTCTTAGCGACCCACAAGTGCCTGTTCGTGACCCCCAAGTGCCCCATAGCGAGCCTCAGGTTCCCCATAGTGCCCCATAAGTGCCCCATAGAGCCCCATGAGTGACCCATAGTGCCCCATAAGTGACTCTTAGCGACCCATAGGTGCCTGTTCGTGACCCCCAAGTGCCCCATAGTGACCCACAAGTTCCCCATAAGTGCCCCATAGTGCCCCATAAGTGACCCATGGAGCCCCACAAGTGACTCCTAGAGACCCATAAGTGCCCCATAAGTGCCTGGTAGTGACCTCCAGGTGTCCCATAGCGACCCAGAAGTTCCCCATAAGTGCCCCATAAGTGCCCCATATAGACCCATAAGTGCCTCTTCGTGACCCCCAAGTGCCCAATAGAGACCCACAAGCGACCCATAGTGCCCCATAAGTGACTCACAGAGCCCCATAAGTGACCCATAGTGCCCCATAAGTGCCCCATAGAGATCCATTAGTGCCCCATAGCATCTCCCCAGTGTCCCAGAGAGCCCCACAAGTGACTTATGGAGCCCCATAGGTGCCCCATAGAGCCCCATAAGTGACCTATAGTGCCCCACAAGTGACTCATGGAGCCCCATAAGAGACTCATAGGGACCCACAAGTGCCCCATAGCGTCTCCCTAGTGTCCCATAGTGCCCATAAGTGACTCTAAGCGACCCATAAGTGCCCCATAGAGCCCCATAAGTGACCCATAGAGACCCATAAGTGCCCCATAAGTGCCCCTTGCAGCCCCATAAGTGACCCATAGAGCCCCATAAGTGACCCATAGAGACCCATAAGTGCCCCATAAGTGACCCATAGAGCCCCATAAGTGCCCCATAAGTGAACACATAGACCCCCATAAGTGCCCCATAGCGTCTCCCAAGTGCCTCATAGTGCCCATAAGTGACTCTTAGCGACCCATAAGTGCCCCATAGAGACCCATAGAGCCCCATAAGTGACCCATAGAGCCCCATAAGTGACCCATAGAGACCCATAAGTGCCCCATAAGTGCCCCTTGGAGCCCCATAAGTGACCCATAGAGCCCCATAAGTGACCCATAGAGACCCATAGCGCCCCATAAGTGACCCATAGAGCCTGGATTCCTCCCGAACTCCTGGGTCCATTGGGGCACTCCTGGGTCCCTCGCCCCATAGCGTCTCCCCAGTGCCCCATAAGTGACCCATAGTGCCCCATAAGTGCCTCTTAGCGACCCATAGGTGCCTGTTCGTGACCCCCAAGTGCCCCATAGCGACCCTCAGGTTCCCCATAATTGCCCCATAAGTGACCCACAGTGCCCCATAAGCGACTCTTGCTGACCCATAAGTGCCTGTTCGTGACCCCCAAGTGCCCAATAGCGACCCACAAGTTCCCCATAAGTGCCCCATAAGTGACTCATAGAGCCCCATAAGTGCCCCATAGCGTCTCCCTAGTGTCCCATAGTGCCCATAAGTGACTCTTAGCGACCCATAAGTGCCCCATAGAGCCCCATAACTGCCCCATAGAGCCCCATAAGTGCCCCATAGAGCCCCATAAATGCCCCATAGAGACCCATAAGTGACCCATAGAGACCCATAAGTGCCCCATAAGTGACCCATAGAGCCCCATAAGTGACCCATTGAGACCCATAAGTGCCCCATAGAGACCCATAAATGCCCCATCGTGCCCCATAAGTGACCCATAGAGACCCATAAATGCCCCATAGTGCCCCATAAGTGACCCATAGAGACCCATAAGCGCCCCATAAGTGACCCATAGAGCCTGGGTTCCTCCCGAACTCCTGGGTCCATTGGGGCACTCCTGGGTCCCTCGCCCCATAGCGTCTCCCCAGTGCCCCACAAGTGACTCATGGAGCCCCATAAGTGCCTCTTAGCGACCCATAGGTGCCTGTTCGTGACCCCCAAGTGCCCCATAGTGACCCACAAGTTCCCCATAAGTGCCCCATAAGTGACTCACAGAGCCCCATAAGTGCCCCATAGCGTCTCCCTAGTGTCCCATAGCGCCCATAAGTGACTCTTAGCGACCCATAAGTGCCCCATAGAGACCCATAAGTGACCCATAGAGCCCCATAAGTGACCCATAGACCCCCACAAGTGCCCCAAAAGTGCCTCATAGACCCCCATAAGTGCCCCATAGTGCCCCATAAGTGACACATAGAGACCCATAAGTGCCCCATAAGTGACCCATAGCGGCCCATAAGTGACCCATAGAGCCCCATAAGTGACCCATAGAGACCCATAGAGCCCCATAAGTGACCCGTAGCGCCCCATAAGGGACCCATAGAGACCCATAAGTGACACATAGAGACCCATAAGTGCCCCAAGAGTGCCCCATAAGTGACCCTTAGAGCCCCATAAGTGACCCATAGTGCCCCATAAGTGCCTCTTAGCGACCCATAGGTGCCTGTTCGTGACCCCCAAGTGCCCCATAGTGACCCACAAGTTCCCCATAAGTGCCCCATAGTGCCCCATATGTAACCCATGGAGCCCCAGAGGTGACTCCTAGAGACCCATAAGTGCCCCATAAGTGCCTGGTAGTGACCTCCAGGTGTCCCATAGCGACCCCCAAGTGCCCCATAAGTGCCCCCTAAGTGCCCCATAGCGCCCCATAAGTGCCTCTTCGTGACCCCCAAGTGCCCAATAGAGACCCACAAGCGACCCATAGTGCCCCATAAGTGACTCACAGAGCCCCATAAGTGACCCATAGTGCCCCATAAGTGCCCCATAGAGATCCATTAGTGCCCCATAGCATCTCCCCAGTGTCCCAGAGAGCCCCACAAGTGACTTATGGAGCCCCATAGGTGCCCCATAGAGCCCCATAAGTGACCTATAGTGCCCCACAAGTGACTCATGGAGCCCCATAAGTGACCCGTAGTGCCCCATAAGTGACTCTTAGCGACCCACAAGTGCCTGTTCGTGACCCCCAAGTGCCCCATAGCGAGCCTCAGGTTCCCCATAAGTGCCCCATAAGTGACCCACAGTGCCCCATAAGCGACTCTTGCTGACCCATAAGTGCCTGTTAGTGACCCCCAAGTGCCCAATAGCGACCCACAAGTTCCCCATGAGTGCCCCATAAGTGACCCATAGAGACTCATAGAGCCCCATAAGTGACCCATAGAGACCCATAAGTGCACCATAAGTGAACACATAGACCCCCATAAGTGCCCCATAGCGTCTCCCAAGTGCCTCATAGTGCCCATAAGTGACTCTTAGCGACCCATAAGTGCCCCATAAGTGCCCCATAGAGCCCCATAGTGCCCCATAAGTGACCCATAGAGACCCATAGCGCCCCATAAGTGCCCTATAGAGACCCATAAGTGACCCATAGAGACCCATAGCGCCCCATAAGTGCCCCATAGAGACCCATAAGTGACCCATAGAGCCCCATAGCGCCCCATAAGTGACCCATAGAGCCCCATAGTGCCCCATAAGTGACCCATAGAGACCTATAGCGCCCCATAAGTGCCCCATAGTGCCCCATAAGTGACCCATAGAGACCCATAGCGCCCTATAAGTGCCCCATAGAGACCCATAAGTGACCCATAGAGACCCATAGCGCCCCATAAGTGCCCCATAGAGACCCATAAGTGACCCATAGCGCCCCATAAGTGCCCCATAGAGACCCATAAGTGCCCCATAAGTGACCCATAGAGCCTGGGTTCCTCTTGAACTCCTGGGTCCATTGGGGCACTCCTGGGTCCCTCGCCCCATAGCGTCTCCCCAGTGCCCCACAAGTGACTCATGGAGCCCCATAAGTGCCTCTTAGCGACCCATAGGTGCCTGTTCGTGACCCCCAAGTGCCCCATAGCGACCCACAAGTTCCCCATAAGTGCCCCATAGTGCCCCATAAGTAACCCATGGAGCCCCAGAGGTGACTCCTAGAGACCCATAAGTGCCCCATAAGTGCCTGGTAGTGACCTCCAGGTGTCCCATAGCGACCCACAAGTGCCCCATAAGTGCCCCCTAAGTGCCCCATAGCGCCCCATAAGTGCCTCTTCGTGACCCCCAAGTGCCCAATAGAGACCCACAAGCGACCCATAGTGCCCCATAAGTGACTCCCAGAGCCCCATAAGTGACCCATAGTGCCCCATAAGTGACTCACAGAGCCCCATAAGTGCCCCATAGAGATCCATTAGTGCCCCATAGCATCTCCCCAGTGTCCCAGAGAGCCCCACAAGTGACTTATGGAGCCCCATAGGTGCCCCATAGAGCCCCATAAGTGACCTATAGTGCCCCACAAGTGACTCATGGAGCCCCATAAGTGACCCGTAGTGCCCCATAAGTGACTCACAGAGCCCCATAAGTGACCCATAGCGTCTCCCTAGTGTCCCATAGTGCCCATAGGTGACTCTTAGCGACCCATAAGTGCCCCATAGAGACCCATAAGTGCCCCATAGAGACCCATAGAGCCCCATAAGTGACCCATAGAGACCATAAGTGCCCCATAAGTGCCCCATAGAGCCCCATAAATGCCCCATTGTGCCCCATAAGTGACCCATAGAGACCCATAAGTGCCCCATAAGTGACCCATAGAGACCCATAGCGCCCCATAAGTGACCCATAGAGCCTGGGTTCCTCCCGAACTCCTGGGTCCATTGGGGCACTCCTGGGTCCCTCGCCCCATAGCGTCTCCCCAGTGCCCCAAAAGTGACTCATGGAGCCCCATAAGTGCCTCTTAGCGACCCATAGGTGCCTGTTCATGACCCCCAAGTGCCCCATAGTGACCCACAAGTTCCCCATAAGTGCCCCATAGTGCCCCATAAGTAACCCATGGAGCCCCACAAGTGACTCCTAGAGACCCATAAGTGCCCCATAAGTGCCTGGTAGTGACCTCCAGGTGTCCCATAGCGACCCCCAAGTGCCCCATAAGTGCCCCCTAAGTGCCCCATAGCGCCCCATAAGTGCCTCTTCGTGACCCCCAAGTGCCCAATAGAGACCCACAAGCGACCCATAGTGCCCCATAAGTGACTCACAGAGCCCCATAAGTGACCCATAGTGCCCCATAAGTGCCCCATAGAGATCCATTAGTGCCCCATAGCATCTCCCCAGTGTCCCAGAGAGCCCCACAAGTGACTTATGGAGCCCCATAGGTGCCCCATAGAACCCCATAAGTGACCTATAGTGCCCCACAAGTGACTCATGGAGCCCCATAAGTGACCCGTAGTGCCCCATAAGTGACTCTTAGCGACCCATAGGTGCCTGTTCGTGACCCCCAAGTGCCCCATAGCGAGCCTCAGGTTCCCCATAAGTACCCCATAAGTGCCCCATAAGTGACTCTTAGCGACCCATAGGTGCCTGTTCGTGACCCCCAAGTGCCCCATAGTGACCCACAAGTTCCCCATAAGTGCCCCATAGTGCCCCATAAGTAACCCATGGAGCCCCACAAGTGACTCCTAGAGACCCATAAGTGCCCCATAAGT